>NW_020897731.1:3178003-3429453 GCF_003984885.1 Neopelma chrysocephalum | reverse complement strand
GATTTCTTCTGTTAACTATCCCAAGTGTTCATTAACAGAGCTATAAGAAACAAGTAGTCATAAACATGAAAAATGTAGCAGGACTAAGTAATACAAACTTTAGAATATTTTTGTCCAGGTGCCACAGCATAGGCAACTTTTTTGAATTTTTGATACTGTTCCATGTTTTTTACAAAGATATAAAAGTCAAATTTGTGACCTACTTACTATAATAGACTTTTTAGAAAATACTAAGAACAAACATAAAATGCTGAGCCTGCACTGTAAAAAAAGGTTTCATTATATCTGCTTGGTTCAGGCTAAAACAAGGTCTGGCTGGAATGCTGTCCTGTTAGCTCCTGAGAGGACAAGCATAAATCTTCAAAGGACAGAAAGCCAAGTACTATTTGCAGTCCTACAGTGCTGGAGGTGATGGAAGGGTCCTTGAAGGAGATTAGCTCAGCCTTGGAATGCAGCTGAAACATGCATCTCAAACAGATGGCAAAATCCAGGGAAGCAGCTACTATTTGGTATCAGCAGCTGTGTGTGAAATACACCCGGGTTTAAGTAGCTGAGAAGAAGCAGGAGGCTACAGCAGGCTCTACCCAACCCGGCACAACTGCACCGGATGGTTCAAAGCTCAGTTTTCCAAATTTGAGACTTTGGTTAGGAATCAGAACTCCTATGTACATGCCACTGCACAAGTGAAGTGAGTAAAGTGAGGCTCTACCCTTCTCCTCTGGCCAGCAAAGGGTCAGGTAGTGCCCTGACAACAGCCAACTGTCCCTCTGCTCCAGAATTTTTGGAAACAAAAGGTCTCTGCATTGCCCCCAGAGCTGTATGTAACATAAAGATATGAATTTCACTGCCGTAAAACGGCAAAATCCTTGTAATGGGAATGCGGAAGAATGTGAATGTTATCAGAAAATTTTTGCCACCACTGCAAAGTATGTAATTTTGGTGGAGTGTTAAAGTTCTGCTTCTACTATTTTTCAGGTTTTACTGAAAAAGAGTTGCTGAATCTCTTACAACGTAGAAGTTTGGTGGCTTTTTTGGTCTTCTAAATTTTATCCTTTGAAAACCAAAGGGAATAACACATTTCAACAGCTTCAGCAATCGCCCAGATGAAGAAGTGAAATGCATCTTCCTCAAATTTGTGGATGATACCAAATTTGGGAGAGCTGTTACTACACTAGAGGACAGGAACACCATTCAGAGGGACTTAGACATGTTGGAGAAATGAGCCAAAAAACCTAAGACAGATACAATGTCCTGTCCCTGGGAGAGTTCAATTGTCTGCAACAGAAAAGGTTGGATGCCAGTTGAAGTTGCCAGTTCTGCAATGGGAATAAAGAAGAAGAAAGAAAAAAGGAGAGACTTTGGTGTCCTGTAGGGCAAGTTGGATATGGGTCAGTGGTGAGAGCTTGCACTGATTGAAGTTAACTTTACACTATGCCAAACCAGGAGGAGTGCAGTCAGAAGAACAGAGAAGCAATTTAGCCTTTTATTAAGCACTTGTGAAACCACACCACTTTTGGGCTCACCAGCACAAAAAAACGTATTGACAAACTGGCATAAGTGCCATATAACTGGAGGAAGGCCAGTAAGACCATTATGGGGCTGCAGCACACAGCATTCAAGGAATGGGTGAAGGTGCCAGGCTCGCTCAGCCAGCCAAGGGAAGAAGGCAGGATGCATTACAATTGCAGATACCCCTTCAGCTGTCTCAAGGGGGACACAGGGATGAACAAAGCAGACATTTCTCCAAGATGCACAGCAAAAGGATTGGAGTGACAATCAAAGTTACAGAAAGAGGAAGAAAGAAATTTCACAGTGACTGGGCATTGGGGCAGGCTGTCACAGAGACTGTCTAATTCCGTTTTAGGAGATTTTCAAATTGAACTGGAGGAGGCCCAGATCAACCTGATCCAAATTTCAAGGCAGCGCTGCTTTGAGCAGAACATTGGACCAGCTGACCTCGAGAGGACACTCACCAGCTAAATTTTTCCATGATTGTATGATACTACAGTTCACATATGGAATGTCAATGCTACATAATACACTAGGGACTTACAAACAAACACATTACGAGCTGTGCAAGGTTAGAAAATAGGATTTGTGAAAGACATGACTTGAAATTTTGTTTTGTCCTGAATGGGAACAGCCTAATCCTTAATTCTGAAAAGATGTTACCCTCAGTCTTTCAGAAGCCTTCATTTAAATCATGAGGTGAAGGGTTATACACACAAAACTGAAATTATAATATTTAAAAATATCAATATAAATGGTATAAAAGCTTATTCCATAAGGGGTTTTTTCCCTTGAATTTTCAGTCAAACTGCATTGATTTCTATCTTCAAAAACCACTTAATCTATTAGTTTGAATCATATTTTTCCATTTACTGCGATATATATATATTTGGCAAACACCAAACAGAAGAAGGAGTTCACATTGGAAGGAGTTTTTAATTTATGCAGCAAGATAATTTGGACTAAGGAGACTAAGGATGCTTAAATAGTGCATCTGTCTCCATAAATCATGGCTGAGCAGGAACTTCTGAAAATCACTAGTGAAAACAATTTCTTTTACTTTGATTCTATTACCAGCAAAAGGATTTTTTGCCTTGCAACCATGAATCTGCAGTACTGTCACATTACCCTTCAGACAATTTTTATGAGGCTATTTGAAAATACAATTGAAATATATAAATTTAATTCATCTGGTGTACTGTGTGCTCTCTTAAACAAGGACCTTATTGTGCATGTAATAAGATAGTGGAATCTTTTATAATGATTTTGTGGTTAAGAAATCTGGGACTATTTTAAATTGAAGTGAGATAAGTCTTTCAATTAATATCAATACAAGGTGTTTAAGAATATTTAGGAAGATTGTATGTGTAAAGATTTTAACAGTGCACAATGGTATTTAGCTGTTGAATAGCTTGATGTTAAAGACATTTCCAATAGAAGAAATAATATTTACTAAAACCATACACCACAAAATGCAGGATGTAAGTGTCATCTAATTATTCCAAAGTTTAAATATTATGTTTACATTAGCGGTGTTCACAAAATAAACATTCAGTTTCTTTCTTATTCAGGAAATACTATAAACTAGTAGATCAATGATGCCATAATTCAATGAGTGGGCTTTTGCATATATTTTCCAAGGCAAGTACTGTAAAATGTCCATTATTCTTACCTCTGCAAAAACAGTACCTAGGAAAACATGTCTTACAAAGTAAGGGCCTTCTTAAAAATAGTGTGCAAGTAGTCCCAGAATAAATGTAACCTCTAACTAATATGATACAGTTAATAGCCACGCCTTCCTTCCCAGCTGTGCTGATAACAGAATAAGGTTGGTCTGTTTCCAACAGTGTGAACATGCTATTTCAACAATGTCAGGCAAAAGAGAGAGACTTTACTTATCCCTGAAAACTAACTTTACACCTGACTTCAAAACCAAGTAAGTCAGTTAAACGGCAAGCTTAATCAAGGCCTAGGAAAAACTGACTGAAATAAACTGTTATTTTGCATACTTTTCTAAATTTAAATTAAAACATTAAATCCCTTTGTAGTACAATTCTGCTCTTCAAGTTACCTTATAAACACAACTTAATAAACTCAACTTCTTGTGACCATTAATCAGGTCTGTATTAAACTTACCTTAGACCAGACCTCAGAAGGAAAGCAGACATACCTCTTACAAGGATGTCATTAAAACAGAAGGCTATTGACATAGTGCTATTTAGGTATGTATATGCTTGCATATGCAGCCCTCAGCGGGATGTATGCTTTGAGTCTGTTGATATTGAAACTACATGAACAAAAAATTCAACTATGATTTTGTATACTTTTTTTTAAAAAAAACCTGATCCATAAAAAGAGGCTTTAACATTTTTCCTTCATGCAGATTATTTTTCAGTTTGCTATTTCTGATTTTTCTCCTTTACTTTCATTTGCTGTTTTTTAATGTTAATTCTATTTATAAGCATCTGAATCTGTATCAACGTAGTTTTCATTCTATAGAACAATACAACTGTTCAAACTCAAAATATGGGCTGAAAAATAAAGTAATAGCCGTTCTTGCTTTCTTATCTGATTTTCCAAGATCTCTCTTTATTTTTAAGACATCTATTTCATTTGTCTCTCCAGTTTGTTGCTAGCTATTTATATTTCTGGCTTCTTAGCTGACAACACATTGTGTTTATGCATATATACAATGAGAATATATTTTCTTGGGGGGTGGGGGAATAAAATCCACATCAATTAGAATTTCTTAAATTAATGAAAACATTTATATCACTGCTATATTGTCAGCTGCACAAACTAACAAATTCCAGTATAGTTTCATACTGCACAGAGAAAAAGTGGTTATTCTTTTTTGACAAATAGCTATTTTCCTTTCCCTTATTATTCCCCATTCAATCTCGTATCTATTGAGGTTTACTGTGTATTTTTAATTGCTCAATTCAAAACTATGAAGACAATCTCATAATTGATTAATCATATTTCTAAAATACCGACGTTTGTTCAATACAAGCATACCTCTTCATGTACTCAATACAATTGTATCCATACATGCATAGACAATGGATTTTGTTATTTTCCTTTCTCGATACTTATTTTTTGATAACAGCCAAGAACTGCAAGATTTTATTCAAATTAGTCATAGGTATTACAATTAATGGCAAAAATACTGATTTTTTTTTTCCGGCTGCATTATCTATAAGAAATACATTTGCAAAAGTAACTTGCGATCTGAAATGCAAATTAAAGCAGCCAAGTCTGACAAGACAATCAGACTGCATCCTGAATTACTCTATTTGAATTTGAATTACAGTATGACCAGACCATTTAGGCTGTTAATCCCAAAAATGTTGGTTTCTTAATAGTGCCATAAAACACTACACAGATACCAAAGAGCACATTAATTGAAGCTCAGTTATAGAACTGTGCTAATATTAATAACACTGACTGTCACATCCTTGCCATTTCATCCCACTAGGGTAGGAACCAACTGAGAACCCCAAATCCAGACCTGACAGGGTTAAATTGAAATTGAAGGCAAGCATCCCTTGAACTAATTAAAATGGAAGGGAAAGGAGAGAGGGAAATATCCTGATGATCAGATTCTATAATCCCACTTGCTCTCTCAAAGGAACAGAGCAGCATCCAGGAACCCTGCAGTTTTTTTACCTCGCCCCAGATTTAAAGACTGCCCTATGCAATAACAACTGCCTAAAAATTGCTATGAATTCCTAGAAGAAACACTTCTCCTAAAAAAAACCTCCAAATACAATTTAATGCAAAATTGAAATTCATTCTATGAAAGGAGTCAAGGCACTACAAGGCAGCACCAGACTCCTGAAGGAAGACGCGAACATTTCCCATGGAAAGCCCATGGGACCGACGTCAGGCTTCCTCTGGTGCTGGGAATAGGAAACCACAGTATTCTACACACTCCTCCAACACATTCGCCTTTTTAGATGTACTGAAAAACAGAGGCCCTGCAAGGCTCCAATTAAAATTCTGAATGACTTAACAGGATTTTTTTGTGCCACACAGAAAACAGAGTGCCCTTCTTCATCACCCTTACACCGCAAAAGTCTGAAAGCTTCTACTCTTGAAGAAGAAGAATTAGGTGTTTCCTTTAAAATACCACTCAAAGGCATGGCAAAGGTGTGTTTACTGGGGCAACTTGGCATGATAGAATTTGGGGTGCATCGCTATGTGCCTTACCTCACCATTTCTTACTGAGAAAACCCTCTTTGAGAAGGTTAAATTCATTTAGAAAATTTTCTTCAGAAAAACACATACCAGAATGTATCAACCTTCTCTCCTCATTAACACTTTTTAAAATTGCCTGTACTTCATAGTCATGATTTTAGAATTCTACATTATAATACGGAACAAAATATTAAAGAAACTATGTTTGCAGAAACTAACTCCACATTGTCAGTCTTTGCAGTGGGCTTTAATTAATGAAGGAAATAATACCCCTGAGACTTGATCAACATCTAATTTCATTTAAAGCATAAATATTAACTGCATTAAAAGCTGTCATTGTCTCAGACAGAAAATTACCACCATTAAACTAATCTTACATGTTTGTAGCTTGCCCTCACCATAATTTTTCCTAAAGAATATAAGAAATAAGAGGTCATATCTGTGCAAATGCAAACTGACAAGATATTTTCTTAAGGAAACTGATGTTTCATTCTATTTAAAGTCTGTATTTCTTGACGTAAGATAAATATTATGCTTATTATAATTTTAGATTTTATTTGCATAGCTATAGTACTGCTAGTTTGTGCAGATTAACAATTAGATATATACATACATATGGAAAATATCATGGTACCAAACAGAAGTATCATTTGATTAGGACGTCCCTAAATGCACTACTGTGTACAGCACATCTTAGATTCTTTACATTTTACAAGGCTGAATAATTTGAAATATTTGGGGCACCCACTGTCAGGAAATGTCGCCTGGTTTTCTATGTTATACAAACAGCAGAGTCCGCCATCTGTGCTGAAGTCCTAGGGTTTATGAAGCGTGAAAAAAAAAGCCTGCTGTCCTAGGCCCTAACTTTTCTGCTGCTAAAGAAAAAACACAGAAAATTTGAAACTTAAAAAAGGGCAACAATCATTAAAATTGAATGACCTGGATAAAGATGCAGAAGAAGCAAAGACACTGCCTTGTTTCGGTGCAATTAGTTCCTCCAATTTAAATATAAAAGCTCTATGAGGAGTTAGTTTTGCCATCTCACAGAGGTGTTCTTGCATTGTCAAATGAGCAATGCCTGACTTGTTAGGGTCACTGGGAGTACAGTTGAGCAAGTAGGGAAGGGAAAGTCTATTTCTTTAATCTGTTGAGAAACTTCATCCTGGAAAGAATTGGTTGGCTCATTTCCATTTGGTGGGACCTAAAGCTTTGGACTGGGTTGGGTAAGCCATAGAGTCAAGGTTCATCTTTGCTGTAAGGAGGAAAAAGTGGAAATGGTGGCCCATTGTAGCAATCAGCACTGAAGAAAGATGTTACTGCCAAAGATTGCTTTGGTATTTATGGGCACATACAGCAATATACTAATACCTGCTATAAGCTGAAATAAACAGCATTCCTTAATGAACTTACCAGCCTGCGGATCTCTCTCTCACATTCCCGCTTTATTCTATGGATCTCATCCTGGTGGGACTGATAAGCCGTGCGCAGGTCCGCAGCCTTCATTTTATCCGCCTGCATAATGTTGTTCAAAGCTTCTTCAAGCTGCTTTTTGCCAGATTTCAGCTCCAAGATCTCTTGTTGCAACTTCATTCGTTCACTGTCGAACGCCTTGCGAGCCTCCTCCTTTGCTTCGCTCAGCAGCGCCGTCTTCACTTTGTCAGCCGCCCCGTCCCGCAGGACATTGACTGTTGACTGCAAACGCTGAATTTCACCATCTTTGATTTTCACCATTCTTGCCACCTCCTGCTCGTGCTGCCGGATCAGTAGCTCTCTGACACTCTGAAGTTCTTTCATTTTCTCCTCGTGGAGCTTGGCTTTCAGTTCAGAAACATAGGCAGTGTGCTTGTGCTGCTCCTGCTCCCTTTCTTGTTTAACCTCTTGGATTTTTTCTCTCAGTTTTCCCACCTGGAACAACAAAAAAATACTTTTTAACTAGCACTGCCACTCTTTTAAAAGTCACCAAGGAAGCTTTTTCTGAAAGGTTATTAAAAACCTATCCTCAATATTCAAAAACAAAGACTGCACATCTTACACCTCTCTATCCCATAAATAGCTAGAGAACCAGGACTGGGAAAAGGCCATGTGCATCCATGTTCAGGAATATGCTAGGGGAATGTGCAACTGGCAATGAGTTCTCACAGTTTTAGGAATAAAACAAAACTGAGCAACATACAATCTAGTTTTCTCCTTATTTCCTGCACCAATCACCCCAGACTACTCTCACCCATAATCCCTCTATTGCGCTCTGTAAGTAGATGGAAAATGAATGAAACACAGAGAAAAGAGTTGGTGTTTATGCTGGAAATACTTTTATTTTGTATTTCTTAATTTCTTAGCTTTTTTAATGGGAAAGTCAATTATTAGATAAGTGAAAAGAATTGGTCTTCTGAAAAATCAAGTCTACTCAATGGACCTCAAACCTCACTCCAAAACTGAGACTAATCATGTCCCCAGATATTTCAAAAAATATAGGCCAGTGACTCCAAGGGCTAGGGAGGAAGTAGGAGAAAAATCTTATAGCCTCATATAGTAATACCCACTGTGATGCAACCTCATTATAAAATGATGCTCAGAAGGCTGCATGGAAAGCAATGCTCCTTTCAAGAGGGATTAAATTTTAAATTAGAAGAAAATAAATAAATAAAAGAAGTTCACTGGTCTATTGCAGTATACCAGAAAGGTTATAATATATTTCATCAGGCATAGTATCAGTAACATCTCTCTACCATCCCTATCACAGTGACTGGCCAAAACGTGGGCCCCATACATGTATTTCTCGTCTAGCAAAATCAGAGGCAGAGGTTTCAAAGACTTGTGTTTTAACCTTGACTGGCAATACAAACATACATACCAAACACTGATTCAGGGTAAAAAGAAGCTACTGAGCAGCAGGATGTTAGTCAATGTC
Organism: Neopelma chrysocephalum; assembly: GCF_003984885.1. Classification (NCBI taxonomy): domain Eukaryota; kingdom Metazoa; phylum Chordata; class Aves; order Passeriformes; family Pipridae; genus Neopelma; species Neopelma chrysocephalum. The sequence goes on along the minus strand of NW_020897731.1, from coordinate 3,420,836 downwards.
ACATCTGCTTGTACCTATGTGGGATCTGTAGTCATGTCATGCATTTAATTTACACTAAACTAAGCCAAAATTGCAACTTGCCTCAGATAGTGCAGAAAGGATGGGAGATTTCTATTAATATTCAGATGATCATTTACTGTGAAAGTTTAATATAAAACAAATAATATTTTGCATGGTTCTGGATTATACAACTAAAACAAAAGTAAAGGGTTTATTAAACACGAAAGGCCCAGAAACCTGTGTTGTTTATTGAGAGCTAAACAGGTACTTTTATGGGCTTGCTTTAGGAAAAATGGGACATCTTAACTCAAAAGTCTCAGATAAAACATATTCAGTGAATCCAAGATTACTACTTAGTCTAAGAGTGACCATAAAATGAGTCCAACGTGTTACTCTTCAAATGCACCACACCGACTGCAGAATTTCCAGAGTCTGAACTAATGTGTTGGATTTGTGTGGCAAGGTTTTGGTTACAGGGCTGCAGGGATGGCCTCTGTGAGGAGTTGCCAGACCTTTCCCCCCTTTTGAGAGAGTCAATGCCGTCTGGCTCCAAGATGGACCCGCTGGCCAAGGCCAAGCCAATCAGCAACAGTGGTAGCGCCTCTGGAATAACACAGTTAAGAGGAAAAAAACCTGCGCAACTGCGGCTGGAGAGAGGAGAGAGAATATGTGAGAGGCACAGCTCTGCAGACACCAAGGTCAGGGCAGAGGGAGGGGGAGGAGGTGCTCCAGGCACCCTGTAGCCCATGGTGCAGATCATGGCGAGTCAGCTGTGTCCCTGAAGCCTGTGGATGTCCACAGAGATCCACCTGCAATCCCCTGGAGGATATCATACTGGAGCAGGTGGATGTGCCCAAAGGAGGCTGAGACCTCGTGGGAAGCCCATGCTGGAGCAAGCTCCTGGCAGGACCTGGGGACCCATGGAGAGAGGAGCCCACACTAGAGTAGGTTTGTTGGCAGGACTTGTGTCCCATGAGATCACTCCCCTCCCTATGGGAGGGACCATGCTGGAGCAGTTTGTGAAGAACTACAGCCCCTGGGAAGGACTCACCTAGGAGAAGTTCATGGAGGACTGTCTCCCGTGGGAGGGACTCCATGCTGGAGCACGGAAAGAGTGTGAGCAGTCCTCACCTGAGCAGGAAGGAGTGGCAGACATTGTATGATGAACTGACCACAGCCTCCATTCCTTGTCCCCCTGCACCACTGGCTGGGAGAAGGTAAAGAATTTGTGACTAAAGTTGAGCCCAGAAAGAAGGAAGGGGTGTGGGGAAGGTGATTTAGATTTATATATAGTTTCATCTCTCACTACCTCACTCTGGTTTTTTTTGGAAATAAATTAAATTAATCTTCTCCAAGTCAAGTTTCTTTTGCCTTGTTAGTAATCTCTCGCTGTCCTTATCTCAACCCACGAGCCTTTCATTCTATTTTCTCTCCCCTGCCCAGATGAGAAGGGCAGGCATAGAGCAGCTTTGGTGGGCGCCTGGTGCCCAGCCAGGATCAACCCACCACAAATTGACCTGAAGTCGTCAGACAGCAGGGACAGCAGACTTTCCCTGCGCAGAAGGTGTTATTTTGAACAGCAACTTTGAGAATTAACCAACTCTAACTTACCCTTGATTAAAAAAAAAAAATATACACAAACACACACACACACATATATATATGTATATATAAACCAAAAAAAGGAAATAGACTGGAGCAGGAGCAAAAGGAAAGGTATCTACATTTTTATGAAAGTAAGCTAGATACAGCGTGGACTAAACATGAGCTGGAAGAGCACTATAATTACATCTGTGGAAAAGGTAACAGCTCTGAAACAGATATTGTCAGAAGCAGATTTTATTGCACAGATATTGTTACTCTATTCCAAGATGATTCTGATTACATATCTTTAAGAGAGATAGAGGTGGGGGGGGGGTTCCCAAAACGGTAAGTCTGGTGTCTGGCTATTGGAAATTATCTGCACAATGTATCCATGTGTTATCTCTTCTGGTTCCAAGCCTACAGTGGATAGCACTGATTTTCAGTGCTTGCATTAGGGTACTCAGTTCCACAGGAGAATCCCTGACAAGGAGGTTAGAATAGATGATCTTTAAAGGTCCCTTCCAAGCCAAACTATTCCATGATGCTATAACAAAGCTAAGTCACTTATTTTGCCATCAGAAGTGGATGAGTTTATAGATAAATTTGCAAATGAAACAACACTCATTATTTACTTACTGCCTTACTGATGAGCAAAGAAAATTGAAATGAAACTGAGCCATGAAACCTACTAATGACAACACGGGGAAACAAACTGTATAATGGCATATATAAACATGGTTAATATACCTCCAGAACTACAGTAATTTCAAATTAGTCGTACTGTACACAAAGCATGCGACTGAAAGGCAGTTTTCAATACAACACATTCACGAGTGTAACTTCCTAAAAACATTTTTAACATATGAGAAATGTATTTTGAAAATTTGGAGGAGCACTGAGTTAAACAAAATGGCATATTTGCTCCATTTTTCTTATCTTTTACTGAATGAAGGCAATATCTATACGCATTATTGCTGTCTGTGAGAACACATAATAAACCACTCAGAATAAGAGAGTATTATCATATATCACTACTAATTTTACCTAAAAGCTTCAGCAAGAGCAATCTAAACAAGAAGAATTGGAATCCTTCTAAGAACCTTCAATTTTTACCCAGCATCTTAAATACTTATCACACCTCATGACCCAGAAAAAAAGATGCATCCTTATTCTGAAGGTCTTTAAAAAGTCTTTTCTTGTTACTGCTTCTTATCAGAGAAGATGGAAAGTTACATCTGTCTGTTAGATCCTCCCTGAAAACCATAAGTTGTCCTTACCGTTTTGCTCCATCCCTCTCTCCTGCAAACTATGCAGTTCTGTACATGTCTGGCTTCCAGAGCAGCTGACTGAATGAAAATAGCAGTGTGGCATTTTCTCATATGCCTAAGTTTCAGTTTCAAAATGAACTTAAATTTTAAAGCAATTTCTCTTTTTTTTTTTAATTTCCAGCACTCTTTCTTTTTCTTTTTTTATTTTTTTAATGAAGAAAAGTATTTTATCCAAGAAATTAAGTCAGTAAGGAAACAAAGTTAGGTAGGATATCATGGCACCAATAAACCAGCTATTTTCTACTTTTCTAAATTAAATCTTTAATAATTAGTGCACATTGATACAATGCTGTTGCCATAGCAGAAGCTAACTTCTTCAAAAAATAATGTTAAACATCATTGCTTCTTCTTTCTTATGTCTGAAAAGTGCCTGAAAGTAGGATTTTCTTTAAAACAATATGATTATATTTTCATAGGATATTTGAATGTGGTATTGTTTTCTATGACAAGGTGCTTTGTGAACTTGAGACAGAAAAATAACAGTTCAGCTATAAGACTGGAGTCAATGGCATAATTTTAAAATTATGCATTTCTAAAAGAATATTCTCTATTAAATCATATGTGTTTCTGAGTGCTACCGAACCATTTCCCCAATAAAAATGGATAAGATTACCTCATTTTTTTTCTCTTGGATTTAAATGCAATTTTTTTTTATTTGTGGCACAACAGTCAATCACATGAGGAATACTCTCCACACTGCTTTTTGGCCGGAACTGCAAACTTGTGTGTAAAAGAAAAGAAGGTCATTGGAAGTAGTGGTAGCATGGATTCACCAAGGGAAGATCATGCTTGACCAATGTGATAGCCCTCTGATGGTCTGGAAGGGTGAGTCGACCAGGGGAGAGTAGTGAATGTTGTCTACCTTGACTTCAGCAAGGCTTGTGACTCTGTCTTTCATAACATCCTTTTGGGTAAGCTTGGGAAATGTGGGTTAGATGAAAGGACAGTGAGGTGGACCAAGAACTCACTGAATTGTAGAGCTCAGAGGGTCATGATCAGCAGATTAGAATCCAGTTGCAGGCCTGTAGTCAGTGCATTGTCCAGGGAAAAGGAGGATGGGTTGAATCTTATTCAACTTGCTTGTCAATGACCTGGACAAAGTGATAGAATGTGCCCTCAGTAAGTCTGCTGATGATACAAAACTGTGGAGGGCGGCTGATACACCTGAAGGCTGTGCTGCCATTCAGGGGGATCTTGATAGGCTGGAGAGTTCCGCGGAGAGAAACCTAAAGAGGTTCAACAAGGGTGAGTGTAGGGTCCTGCACCTGTGGAGGAATAAACCCAAGTACTGGTATAGGTTGGGGGCTGACTTGCTGGAGAGCAGCTCTGAAAGAAGGACTTGGGAGTCTGGGTGGATGCCAAGTTGACTATGAGCTGCCAGTGCGCCCTAGTGGCCAGGAGGACCAATGGTATCCCGGAGTGCATAAGGAAAAGTGTGGCAAGCCGGTTGAAGGAGGTGGCTGTAACGAGGCCACATCTGGAGTAGTGTGCTCATTTCTGGCCTCCACAGTTCAAGAACGACAAGGAGCTACTAGAGAGGGCCCAGCAAGGAGCCACAAAGATGACTGAAGTACTGGAGCATCTCTTTTATGAGGAGAGACCATGGGAACTGGTCCTGTTTAGTCTAGAGAAGAGAGGGGATCTCATCAATAGACACAAATATGTCAAAGATGGCTGTTAAGAGGATGGTGACAGACTCTTTTCAGTGATACTCAGCGATAGGACGAGGAACAGTGGCCATAAACTAAAACACAAGAAGTGCTGCCTCAATATGAGGAAGAACTTCTTTACACTGAGGGTGGCAGAGCCCTGGAACAGGCTCCCACGGAGGCTGTGGAGTCTCCCTCTCAGAAGACATTCAAAACCATCCTGGACATCTTCCTGTGTAAGCTGCTCTAGGTGACCCTGCCTTGGCAGGGGGATGGACTGGATGATCTCCAGAAGTTTCTTTCAACCTTAACAATTCTGTGATTCTGTGAACTCATGTTATGGTAGGCGATTTATTGCCAACTGTCACAAAGGTAAGTTATTAGGAGTGAGGCCAACAGGCAAAGATGCTACTGTTTATTTTAAAAAAAATACGCAAGAGCAACTTTCTTTCAAAAAGAACAAAAGCCTGAGTGCTCTGCTTTTTCTAAAACATATGTAATTTCTACTCCTGTTCAATCACACTTCTAGTGTAATCTAGTGTTCAGCTAGCAGCCTTTCTATTACAATTTAAGCATGCACTGGATCATGCCATTAAAATTAGTCACTTAGGTAAGACTTCTGTGATGTGAGCAACAAAAGATGTCACTACGAAAAAGGCAGATCTAACACCAGTCCCGGTTTTATCAACACAACAGACAAATATTGAGGGGGGACAGCAACATATTTGTAATAGCAACCCAAGATACAAGACATTTGTCATGATTTGCAGAGTTCAGCCTAGATTCTTAGCTTCTTCAGCAACTAAGAACAAAATCTTGAAGTTTTCTGTTTGGTTGAGTTTGGGTTTGTTTGTGTTTCCTGACAAAGTTCTCTATTTGCCTACCTATATTCAATCCCCCCAGTTTGTTCCTCATGGATTTCAAGAAGAAATACACAAATTATCCAGCACAATGAAAATGACATGCTAGGAAGAAAAATCATCCATGATGTCTGAGGACCCTCTGCTATTTAAATTACACTAAAGAGATTTCCCTTTCAAATACTTGCAAGCTTCAAGGGAAAGGAAAAAAAGGTACATGTTTACCTTTTAAAAATATTCATGTATCAAAACTAGCTTTTCAAAAATTAATTAAACTGTACTTAGATAGCTTGTGCCTGGATTTAGGAATATAGAATCATAGAATAGCTGAGGTTGCAGAGAATCTCCAGAGGTCATCTGGTCAAAGCAGGGTCAACCAGAGCAAGATGGTCTAGGCAATGTCCGGTCAGACACAACTCCATCATATCAGACATTGTTTTAATAGAATTTGTACTCACTGTTCAGTTATGTGGTTTAACCCCAACTAGCAACTGAGCAGCACACAGCTGCTCTCTCACTCTGCCCTGCTCTGGTGAGGTGAGGGAGAATTGGTAGGATGAAAGTGGTTTGAGGTAAGAACAGTTAAAGAATTAGAGAGAAAAAACTAATACTAGATGCAAAATATAATAAAAACATTGTAAGAGAAAAAAATAGAGAGGGAAATAAAGCCCAAAAAAGATCAGTGATGCAAATGAAAACATCATCCCCAGCTTCCTCTCTGGTGGAGAGGGGTGAGAAGCAGAAAAGCCCTCAACCCTGTGTAAGCTCTGCTCAGCAATAACTAAAACATTACTGTGTTATCAGCACTGTTCAGCACAAATCCAAACCACAGCTCCATACAAGCTACCATGAAGAAAATTAAATCTATCTCAACTAAAACCAGAACACTCATAATTTGATAAGATACATTAATTTTAAAGGTTCTACTACAGTTGTGAGTAGAATTGCACCAACAAACTTTTTTAGGATCTCTTCCACTGTGTTTTCTGTCAACTTCTTCTAACAAAATTCCAGCTAAACTAATGATAATCATTACTTAACATCTATTTAGTAATGTCTCACTTCTCTTGACTATCTGTTTTACCTGGGTTAGAAATTGCACTATCATGGCTAGCATATTCCCTCATTTAATTATTTCTAATTCTGGTTGAAGTAATGCTGCTACATCTATTCCTAATAACTTTGTTACTTACTGTCCAATGTTTTTCAGATGTCCAAAATTCTCTTGTTTTAGTGATTTTTTTTTAAGTATTCAGAATTTACATTTATATATCAAGTGTAGAGAATAGCTGAATTCAAATGCCCTTCAACCGCTGTCAGGAAATGACCTACCCAAAGGGATGCACCTCCTCTGAATCCCACTCAGTAGTGACTTGATTCACCAACACTTCACCCATTTCCCTGCTCCAAGAAGGTTGCCATATTTCACTCCCAAACATAATACCATAGTTTCTCCTTGCTATTCAGTACAGTCCTTATAGTTCAGCAAGTTAACTGGTTCCTTTCTTAATCCATACATAGCTTATGGGAATAACAATTTATATATATATATATATATATTCAGAATGTCTGGATACTCAAATCAACAGCTGCATTTAGAGTTTTTCCATCCTTACTGCCCATAACTCTTTCCCATATTACTTTTGTAATCCCCAGTAAATAAAACTGTCTTGATTGTATGACATGCTCTCTTTTTTTTTAAATTTCCTGCATTGAAAACATATTCAACATCCAACATCAAAGCTCAAAAACCCCAAAGGAATCTGGGAAAAGCATGAGGTTTATGAAAACAATCTAGGCAATTGTGAGGTGATATAGTGGCAACTGAGTTGAAACATCTCATTCATCCTAATTTCCAGATGTTGTGATCTCAAGTATAAAGGTACAGTCACAAGCAGAAAATGGTTATTTAAAAGCAATAACTAAACTGGGTGAAGATGGAATAATAGTGACAGCAAACACTACAACACCTTGCTGTCAAGAGCAGAGTATTACTTGGAGTATGAGAAAACTACCTTCTAATTTATGCTAACTATCTCAGTAGGAATAGGTACTTTGCAATACATTTTCCTAAATATTCATGTATCTCAGTACAAGCATTTAAAAAACCCACTGAGCTGACTGCTAAGACCATGCTCACTCACTGCAGCTCTTTGTGCTCACTGTACCAGATTTTAGGATTCAGTCACCGCAAGTCCTGTCTCCACTTATGTTGAAATAAGTATAATGTTTGTGTTTCGGTCAACTGTCTTGGTTACTCAATACCCAAATTTTGGATGTCTTCCAACCAAGTTTTTTCAGTAGCCAAGCAAGGGCAGTATGTGAACCCCTGTTCAGTTCATGCATTTCTTTCTCCAGCATCTCCATAGGTGGCAGCAAACCTACAGTCCAGGAGGACATGCTATCTATCAACAGGTTGCCCAAAGCTATAAAACAAGTGTTCCCAAAACAAGAGGCAGTACATAGGAACTAAAGCAGGGCCACAGCTTTTTCTTCACCCATTTGTAAATGAACCCAGCTACTCATATGTCTGATGCCCAAAACACCACCAAGCAAGACCCACGACGATGCGCTTTCAAAGACCTGCAAACACATCAGTTTTCGATCAGGTATTGCATAAGCATGCAGGAAAACAACTTTAGAGAAGAAATTTTTATAAATGGATCAACAAACAGTGAAACAAAATGAACTTGGAAAATATGCACAAAGTTTTGGATGTCTCTGGGGTAAAATTTTATTTCAGAGAAAGCAGTATTTTGCAGGTAGAAGTACGGTAAGACTAATTTCCACTTGTGACATCTCTCATCAATTAGAATGTTCCTTCTCAGATAAAACATTAATATAGGCATATACATGAGGGACAAAATAGTTTAGGAAAATTAAATTAAATTAATTTGCCCCAAAAGAGTTTGTTACCTTTCCTGACACAGTTTATGTCCCATGGGCCTCAGTGCTTCTGTTTAGAAGCTTCAATACTTCTCTCTTACTCCTGTGCCAGTAAAGCTATCTAATTTATTTAGAATTCTCTAAGTACAGTGTTTTTACTTTTCTGATACCAAGACATAATTTCTGTTGGTTTTGTTCCTCATTTTTAAACCACAGTCTAAACCAGAAAAATCCCTATGGCTTTGATTTACTCATCTTGCCAGCCAAGGCATCCTGTATAACTGCTGCACAGACTGAGAGTAGGCTGGGAAATAAACTGCATGGTTCAAATCTACTTAAATGATTTAGAGCAAGCATTACAGCAAAGATGTGGGAAAGAGGCTGAAGATCTCCTTCCCTGCTTGCATCCTCCCAGAAATGCACTCCAACATATCGCAGAATCTACTACAGACTGCAATGCAATTACTAGTTGTAATTTCCTCTTTCATATCCACCTACAGATTACATATGTGAGCTCCCTCATTTCTCTGCAGATGTATGTGCACAATACACAGATGTGTCTCTGATAACAACCTCAATATACTAGAAAATATGAAATTCTCAAGCTACAGAAAGATGAACAAGTAACCAAACTGAAGCAAATCTTACTGCATTGAATACAGGTAAGTAAACAGACTAGTTATAGAAAACATTCCTGCAGCTATTATAGTTTTGTAATTACACCTCATTCTTAGTTGAATCAAAGTTTAACGAGATGCTATTACAGGTAAAGCATCAAACCTGGAAGTGTATCAGGGCTAAACCCTTCCTAGTGTTCATGTAATATCTTCGTGGATTTTTTTAGAATCCAAGTACTTTAAAGGACTCAAAATTAATTCATTCTTCTGTTCAAGGTAGAAGATAACTTTATAATCATGTGCTCTTTTTAATACAATTTTAAAAATTATAATAAAATTCACATCTGTATATAAAAAGTCATACAGAACAAAATAGGAAATAAGATAAAATAACTAAAAAGAAGAATTTACTAATGTAAATGTAATCTACCATCAGATAACAAGTCTCCAAATAGGAACAATGAGATGCTAAAAATGACAGCGAAATAACACAATTTGTCACCCAGAAAACTATAGAGGGTATCAGCCACTAGTAAATTCCATGGTGTGTGATTTTAAGAAGCACAAGCAGTTCATGCCACTTATTTTAAAATTTATTCTCATTATATCAAAAAAGAACAGGAGAAGTTGGATGAGGAAGCCAATAGCAAAACCCCTGTCATTTCTGTTCACTCATCAGTACTCCTGATGCATAAGAGATATAACTTTTTGCTTTAATCTGGAAAGAAGAAAAATTTCCAAGGCAACACAGATTTAGTTGGCTGATATATACTGAACCTATTGCATCAAACAAAAATTAAAGCTTTATTGTTTCTTTTTCCTCTGTAAGAAATAAATTCTGAAGATTGCATTTTCAGGCGTTTTTTGGTTTGCTTTGTAAATGAAAATATGAAAAATAAGACCATTCAAAATTGAGTAACACACAAGGTTATTAAAGGAACTGGAACATACAGAAATATTGTTATTCAAGTGTTCCACATTTTGCACTTATATAAAAAAACAAGGGTAGAACAAAGCTATGTTATATAAAGTGGACACATTTTCAGTGCATACTTGTTCCACTGGTAAGTCTTGGACACTTGCAACTACAGAATTACCAAACAAACACAAATAAATCCATTTGCACATGGATTAATCTCCAGAACTGTCTTGTGCAAAGTCAAATGCACTCATTGAGACTAAAAAACTAATAGCATAGAAATAAGCTTACTGCCTTGTCCATATTTTCAACTGTCTACAGAGATATATAAAAGTAAATACTAATCTTTATAAATATATATGTACTTCATTAATTAATAATTTCTTCTAGGTGTTCTCTTGATTACCAAAATACCTGCTGAACGTGTGCTGGACAGACAAATATTGATGGATCTGTTTCATTAGCAATCAGATGCATCATAATCTCAGCAAAGCAAATCAGGACTCCTACACGGATAATTTCCATAGTGATGCATTTTGAATAAGGTGCTGATGTTTGATTTTGAAGACAAAAGATTTTTCTTTTTACAACATACAGTTTTCAGTGCTAAGATAAATGACAAAACTCCCTTGCCTTTATGTCATAGTAAGCTAATGCCATTTATATTGCTGTGACTGCAAATTTCAGTGACTGGATGTTTGGGGATATTTACTTCCTTTTGCATGCTATTTAGAAGAGTTGGCACCAATTTCAGTTTATCAGTGATTCTTCTGATTTCACTACTTCATCAAGTTTTTCTTTTAAGGTTAATGCATTTTAGTATCAAACTCTGCTGGTTTCTAACAATGCTACTGTTAAGAAGAATGATCAGAAAATAAAGCTAGACAAATACCTTGCTTTTTTCTTGTTGAAATTCTATCTGGATGTTGGTTAGTTTAGTTCGTAGCTCCTCATTAGCAGCTTGCAGGGCTTCAATCTCCATCTCGGACTTCTCTCCCTTGGTACGACTTTTCTTTGACATAATTATTTTTGAAGTTTAAAATAAAATTTTTGCTCCACACTGAGCTACCAGCTAGTGCCTTCTGCTTTTAGCATTTAAGAGTCGTGTAGTGTTCAACAAAATCTTTCCCACAAATCTCTGCCATCACGGGAGCAGCCTCTCATGTCCTGGAAGAAACAAAGTAGAGGGAACAGAATTAGGCTACAGCACTGAGCAGAATTAAACATCAGACTTAATATTCAGGTTTTAAAGCACACTGAACTTCCTTGTTTTATGTACTATATTGCATAGTGCACTAGAGTTTGAAAGAAACAGACAAGAAAAGAAGTTACACAATATTTGACCATCTCTAAACCCAATTCACTGTATTCTGATGTCCACAGAAATAAAATTCTTTACATTTATGATAAATACAGTATATAAACAAAAATCATATCTTATTCAAGGTCTGACTAGAACCATGCTCAGGATTCCCAAGAGGCACAGAAAAAACCATAAGTTAGTGTTTCAGTGGGAATAGTTTGTTTCCAGTAGTAAGAAGAGAGCATTTCTCACCCTTATGTATCAGTTATAATGCATAACTGTATTATGCAAGTCTCACAGCATCAGTATCTATGAAAAAGGTATTACAAAATGGGAAAATAATTTTAGAAATGTTTCTCAAAATATCATATATGTAAACTGCTTATGTTCAGGGTTGATACTGTTTGAAAAGCTATAATCAAGACAGAAATATTTAACTTCCTTTTAATTTCCCAGCATGCTCTAAGTATTCAATTATTTAAATCAGCTTTAAGTAATATTCAAGGAGAATATCAATAGCAGACAAAGAACCCTAATTCCAATAATTAGGAAATCCCTAGTTTAGTTTTGCTTCATAAGTAGTTATAGAAGCTTAATTTGTGACTTTTTTCCCTCTCTGCTCTCATCTAAGAATAACCTGGTGCTCTACAAGAACAAACTGAGGAACAAATGCTATCAATGCTGAATTAGTTTCCAAACCCACATCCTCTGCTCATTCTAAATATCCACATAATTTCATCACTAAATTGTCGACAAAGCAGAAGGCTTCCTACTTTAATACTGAACGACATTCCTGGAGTATTATATTTCCAAAAAAATTGCTATCAAATTGCCTTCAAATAATAAGTTGCTCTTTCCAATCTACTTCTGCCTGGGAGTTATTTTAGAAATTGTATTAGAATGAAAATCCCATGCATTCCTTAGCGCATGCTTTCTAAAGGGTTGTGTACAGACAAACAAAACACATTAAGTTTTATTCTTCTCTTCAAGGACTGGTAAACAGGTGGTGAGTTAAATATCTTGCTCAAAATGACAAGTCAAATCACACGAAAAGTGAATAGAACTCAGGACAAAAAGTCTCAATCTGTTTGACAATATTCCCATCTAGTTCTTTCCTTCATAAAAAGCTATTGAAAAAAGACCAATTTTACCAATTATTTTCTAAAGTAATTTGAGTGAAGTAGTTGTTTTGCTCTGTAATATCAGATGTATTTCCTTTGAAATATAATAATAATCTATCAGTTTATCCTATTCAATAAAATTTAATCTCTTCCTTATATTCTTTATATTTAGCATTTCTAATAATTTATGAAAAAACAGGAAACAGAAATGCATTTTAACTTTATTTATGTATCAGACCTACCTTACAAAACAAATAAACACTGGTGCTATTGTGATTTTACACGTAACAGTTTATTCAAGAAAAATAAATTGGCCATATTCTTACACTAACTTAAAACAAGGAACTCTTCAGTGAGTAGAAGAAATGTGAGGAATTGTTGTTCTTAATAAAGAAACTTCATGCTACTAATCTATGGAGTTTCTATGATGCTAAAGGCTAAAACTAAGCACTATTAAACCAGTATATTTCATCCAAAATCCTTAACTGTAAGAAAAATTTGGATTAAAAATCAGTTGTTTGTGTTATTTCCCTGGACAATTTGTAAAGAAAATCTAAAATAACACAGAAATGCAAATCCAACCTATAATAATTCCAGAGTATTTACAATGGTGCAAAGGGAAATGAGTTGTTCCTTATCTCAAAGGGAATCTGGGGTATTCAGATTCTACCAAGGAATTATTCCTGAAATCTTTACACAAAATTCCTGATGCAGTCAAATTATATATTATTTAATTCAGTAGATTATTAATTTAGTTAAGGAAACCAAAACCATACCTTACTGGCCTGGCTGCATGATTTTTAACCTTATTAGATCCTCCCAATGAGACCCCTGGTGGCCTAGTGGTTAGCATGCAGGACTCTCACTGCTGCGACCCGGGTTCGATTCCTCGGTCTCCCGGGTAGATGGAACCCGTTAGCCCTGTGAGGCCATCCATCTATGAGAAGGTCACTCTAAACAAACCTACGTCCTGAGGACCTCACTGCCATTGTCCAAGCTTGCTTGGCCCCGGCAGATGAACCTTAGGATTAAAGGGTGGGCTCAGTTCAGCGCAGGCTGTGTCTCACCTAAAAAATCCATTGCGCAGGCTGGAAAGGTAAAAGACCTTTCCCCAGATCTTCGTTCGCGAAGACTGGCCATTATTAGATCCTCCCAATCCCCTTTCCAATTACAGTTTGGAAAATACATTTAAGTGTTTGCTTCTCCATCAGTAAAATGAGGAAAGTAAAGTAACTGCTTTGTGTGGATATACACAACATCCAGAGAACAGAAAAAGAGATTTGAAATGTGGAGTATTTTGAAATTGCCACATATATTTTGCTCAGTAATAACAACCTCTTCTGACCATACCATGTTTCCAAGCATATTATGAATACCCTAAGCAATTCAATATGAACATTTAAACTTATAATTATGTACAGGAGAAGATGGCCTGTCACTGAAGTCCTGGTCAGGCATAACTCTCAATGTCTGCAGAGTTTATATTCTATCAGAGTCATCATCACTCAGAGCCCTTAATAAATAAGGTCTTACAATCAGGTACCAGGATCATACTGTTGTCTGCTTTTGAAAATGTGCAGGTCTAAATATAATATGCATTATTTAAAGCAGTTCAAATTACATTTAGCACTTAAATTAGCATTAAAAATAAAGAATTCAGCACTACACTTTGAAGTACTCTTTAGAATTTAAAAAATTCTCAAAGCATTGTTCTCAATCTTTTTCCTACAACTTACAACAGTTGAAAATTGTATCTTTCAAGTAAAATAAAAATGTAGACACAGAACCTGAAGAAAATCACCTGCTTCTCTTATGGACATGAAAGGGCGGGTGGAGATTAAACCCTTCACCTCCAAACCTAACTAAGCATAACAAGCCCCCAAAACTACAAAACAAAACAAAAAGAAGGAACAAAAAACACTCACGAAAAACAAAACACCAACAAAATAAACAAACAAAAAGAAGGAACAAAAAACACTCACGAAAAACAAAACACCAACAAAATAAACAAACAAAAAAACCCCCAAATAATAAAAGAAAACAAACAAGAAAATCCCACCACCATCACCATCAAGCTGCATTGGTGGGCATAGAAAAGTTTCTCCCTTTTTAATCTTCCCTAGATACATCTTCCACCCCTACCTATTTCAAAAGCAGGAACTACAACAACGCAAAGCCTCTCTATAGACACAGAGAGGCACATACCCCAGACACACAAGGGCTACAGCAGAGGAGGTTCGACCTCCATTCCCAAATGAAAGGGTTGGGACCAGTGAGTGCTTACATTCCCTGCTAGTTGAGTACCCACACTTAATATTCGGATAAAGGTTAGGATAAAAAAAAACCTACCAGGCAGCTTGTAAACACAGGGAGAAAAATAGAAGGAAAAATATTCTACTCTAACAAAATTTTATTTTACTGACGTAGAAGCTGCAACCAACAACCTATTTATTAACTCACCATATGTCAATTGAGAGGCAAACTCATGACGCCACCATGATACAGTCCCACAATCACTCATGAATAAAAATAGCCACTTCCTGCACTGTGAGTTCTACACACTTCTTGCAAACCTTAGGATCATCTGAATGTATTTTATATCTGACAGGAAAAAAAAGGATAGGAAGAGTAATGGATTCTCAATCACAAGGCACATTGACAGCAGTCTCTGGAACATATTAAGTTTCTCACTTTACTTGATAGGTATAGGGGCATTTGTAATTCAAGAAAAACATTAACAACAAAAGAAATAAACTTGATTGGATTTGAATCAACTGTTCAACAGTTTGGGGGACTGGTGTGTAAAAGACCAAAATATTTAACATGATTTTTGCTGGATGTTTGGGGAAATGCAAATTCTTAATGTACCTAGAAAACCAACCATCTGAACAATGTTCCATTCCTAACTTCCAATTTTTCTTCTATTTGCTTAACAGATTTAAAGGATTTTTTTATCACTACTTCAATCTCTTCCCTGGTTTTATCAAAAAAACCCTCAAACTAAGTAATGAAGTGCTATATGGTCCTTCTAGATGTTAAATATCAATAAAACCTAATAGCAAAAAAAAAGAAAAATTAATTACTGCAAAAATGTGGAAGTGTAGTATGAAAAATCAGAGAAGAGGGAGCCTAATATTTTCTAGTGAAACATAACTCCATTTAAAGAAATGCAAGTCTTTAAACATGATTCTGTACTGAATACACAAAAATAAAGGAAGGGTTATATCTTTAGAGAGTGAGTCTTTCAGTAACAAACAGTAATCGACAGGAAAAGTACACCTATAAAATCAAGTAATAAATATGGATAAGATAACATGATAAGAAGAAAAATTTACTAAATTATGTCAACCAAAATTCAGCATTCCAGTCTTAATTCAGATCTGAACAACATTATTCAGTTGCAACATAATTTTTGGAAGGTGAAGTTGTGAATGAGTCATCTCAGCTGAAACACCAAGCCATAACTCAGGTACTGGAGAGAAATAAAAAGCTTTTTCATCTAGACACTTCACTTCCACATAAAGAGTGTTTTTTCCATTCTACTTCAACCTTTCTCTTATAATACTGCAGAGCATACTATAGGCTACCCATAACTCTTGCTTTGCTTGTGAATATGAGATTTAAGTGTGTTCTTAGTATAGCACAACTCTGAATATTCAAGAAATTTAAAATAGATTTTATAATCCTAGAACCTGACAATAGTAAATGCAGTGGACACAGGTACAATGTTAACTTCAGAAGTGACTGCCAGTTCACTATATAGTAAAATATAAACTGTTATAGTTTAAAAAAACAGTGATAATCAAGCGGTGACTCTATGGGAAAGACACCATTCAGAGCTGCCGATGCCCAAGGCACATATCTCACAAGGTTCAGATGACCTACATTTACTGCTTCAATTCTCAGTTCTATGTAATAAAACATGACTGAATTGATAAAAGCAAAAGCACCTCTACAGGATTGTAAAATAATACTCTTCCCAGTCAAAAAAATGTGAATACAAATTATAAGAATAATTTTCTAAGTATATTGTAGACTAGTCACATTTTAAATACCCATTTGTTAGCTACCTACAGAGATAGATCTATTTCTGTAACAGTAGAACCTTTGAAGGTTATTTTAAATCCTATCCCACTTAGGGAAATACAGAGTTTCCTTACTGTGAAACACTTCTGTAAGTATCACTTGTGATTTTTTGGCAGATAAAACCAAAAACATCTTTACTGTTAACTGACTGCTCCCCATTCCTTTTTGCAGATTCACAGCCTACAGTCCTGAGTCATTTTTGCATCAATAACAATACACCTATAGGGCCATACTATATGGAAAGCAATCACTAAGAAACTCTAAGCATTTTTGCATTGTTTTTTTTTCCCAAAAGAGCTCACAGTAACGCAATCCTGCTGATATCAAACTCATTTAGACCCTATGCACACACTCAATTATATTTGTACCTACTACTAACAACCACGTAACACTGAATTATTGTTTTTGATTGGTACTCCTGCGTATCACTGGATAGCATCCAGTACATTAATGGCTTCATTCTAGTGGAAGACATAAGCATCCTACAAAAAAATCCCAAACAAATCTAGTTCTTCATTTACAAGGAATTTTCACAAGTAAAAGGGAATGTCTAAGCTGAAGAGGACAAGCCAGGAGGAAGGCAAGGAATCCTGCACCTCCATTCTGCACTATACAACACTTCAATACACTAGTAGTTACTGAAAACTTAACCTGGATCACTTCTCAAAAAATTTATGAGCTTGATGCCCTGACTTTAAAGTAAATAAAAATATTCATTGTCTTCAATGACTATACATTCTTTATGAATATTTACCCAATTTCACTTACAGAACTGTTTTGAGGATTCATTAAATCATTAAAATCGCTCCACTAACCATATTAAAAGACAAAATGCTACAAACAGCAGTCCTGTGACATATATAATATTAAAAAGACATTAGCACAAAAAGGCAAAGTTCAAATGTAACTAAAAATGATAAAACAATGTCCTCCCTCCACAACCTTCAAAACTCGGCTCTGTTACACAGCAAGAGAGCTTTAGGGTGTTGAGTTCACTGCAACTCCAGAGAGGTAGCTCTGGGCAGAGCTGTTCCTCTGATCTTTGTGCCAATTCCTTTCTTTCGAGCACAGGCAGGACACCTGACAAGATGCCTGCTGTCCAGCACAATGTATGCCCAGCCTCCAGCTCTTCTGATTGTGCCCTGGATGTGATGCAGGGAGATCCCTGGGCTTTCACTGAGGAGCAGCACTCCATTTAAAGCATAATACTTAAGAACAAAAATGTGGAGTTTTAGCATTTCTAAATTAGACCTAGATAAATGGCAACTAGAGAGACAGATTCTAATATCTTTATTGACCGTCACTGGCAACCCACAGATTAATTATGATGCCAAATTTAGGATTTTGAATTATACTGGACCATCTTTGTTTAGCTATTCACCTGATTTTTGCAGGAAGCTTCCTTTGGATGTTTTTTTAAACCCATCATTATCATTATTATTATTTCTATTGTAAAGGGCAAGAATAGTTGAAACCTGAAACTAGAAAAATGAAAAATTCAGGGAGGACAGCTGTGTAGAAAATGTGCAAGACAACTGACAGGCTTGTGGGGAGAGGTTCAGGTTCCCAATCTGATGACTCAAGAGAGAGGTGGAATTCAATGAGAGAAAACTTGGGCTTGTCTAACACTTTATTCCATCTTGAATATTTATTATTTTGTAAATCAATAGGATAGACTTAAGAGGTCAGGTAGGTGAAAGGATGAGAAAAGGTGTATCTGGATGTGATATTAGTTACCAACTGAGCAGTGAGGCAAATAGAGGCGGCATGATTTCATTGCACTATCTCTGATTTCAATAATTATTATGTGCTATTCTCTACCTTCATTAAACCTGCAAGCTACCTCACACTCTGCCAGACCACTCACATTCCCACCTTGCTGCTCCAGCACAGAAGAATCACACAGCTGTGTGCAGAGCAGCATGAACACATCAGTCAGCACCATAAAGGAAGTTTTAATGCTGAGCAGGGTAATGACAAAACTTCTTCACCTACCAAGGGGTGGCTCAACTTCGACACATCTCATTAAAATCAGAACTCTTAGCCAAAATGAAGATATCAGCCTATTCCAGTAATACAGGAAGACTGGTAAAAGAACATGCTTTATTTTTTCCAAAATTCCCATTGTGCTCCACTTTTAAAGCCAAGTTCCTTAATTCCTGAACTGGCAGTGCTGTTGCTTAAATTTTGAAGAGTCACAGAATCCCCAAAAAGTATCTACCTGTGTTTAGGAATTTAGGACCTCAACCTTATGTTTGATTACTGTATCAAGGACTTCTGCTCAACTTCAATGTTCCTAAAGTAAGACACCCCACATTCAAATCTAGTTTCAAATCTAGCTGGATGATAACAATAATTATATTATCACTAGTTTATGGGCAATACATGGGCTAAGGCTTGATGGATTTTGGCTATGAGAAATTAAGCTTATGAGAACTAGAAAGAGTTTGCAACTGCTTTTGTCAGGAATCACCAAATTTAGGGTTCCACAAAGCTGCAAATCCCTCAGAAGATCTGTTAACTTTCTCACAACAGTGCTCTGATAATCAGCCAGCTAACACTGGTATTTCAAGGGCTGTAATTTGAGTGAATGTTCATTGCACTGAAGAGTTTAATTCACTCTGGCTGATAGAACTTCATCACCTGGAATAAAATATTTAAACTGGGTATTTCAGCCAGACAGTAGCCTCTTTGCTCTCTCAATTCTAAATTCTGAAAGGGAGCAGTGCAGAAGCTTAAAATGACAGGCAGTAAAAAGCACAGCTAGATACTAACACAGCAAGAGCCTGGAGACAAACTTTCGTTGCTCTCCCTGGTTAAACAGGACAGAGACAAGCATGACAAAGCATAAGAAAAGCACAGAAAAGAAACTGTGATCTAAAGGCTTCCTTTGTGTAACAATCTTCCCATATTCACAAACAGAAAATGCTTCACTACCGTGAGAAGACTACCAATAAAATACCCTTCTGATAACTGCCAGCAAATTTGATTCAAACCATTCCAGACTTGTTGGCAATAGTGTTGGCAAATTGGCCACCAGAAGTAGGAAATGTGCTTTCTGATGATGCTTAGAGTTGAATGTGGTGGCCATGAAGACTTGCAGAAAATATATTTATGATATGTTGATACATGTATCAACATCATAATTTTAAGGATAGCATCCCTCAGAATGTTAAAAAACAATGACACATTCAGTCATAGTTCAGCTTAAATAGAGAGAAACAGGCAATTAGATATAAATATAAACCCCCAGAATTATCCTGTGACACACCACCATAGACTGTGAGATTGCCTGCTGTCCAGATTAGACTGTCCAAAAGTATTTTGAAGTAAAGAAATTAAATTAATCCACTCACAAAAACATACATATATATATACATGGATATATATACAGAAATAAAGCTTCCTGAATTTGAAAGAGTGTTGGACAGAACAGAAATTACTTGCATGTGCAACTTGGAGCTCTCTAGTATGCACGTTGCACATGCAATTTAAGGGGATTATGCAATTTATGAGGGCACAGTACCGCTAGCAGTGCATCCTAAATTGCTGAATGTTGTCATAGTCAGGCTGTTTTGGACATTTAGGGGAATTAAAAAGTAGCTTATTGTTCAGCCTCAAGAAAGCATCCTTATCACTCTTCACCTATATAATATCTTTTCCTTCATTAAGAAATCAAGATTTCATTTCACTATACTGCTTCAGAGAGCAGACCATGAAGATGGTACAGTGTTTTACACAAGGTGAGGCCAAGACATGTCACCTAAAGCTTACAGAAGTCCCAGTGCTTGAATGAAAGATATTTGTGCTTCGTTGCTTATGAACACAACCTCCTTCTTCCCATGGTGCCTGCAAAGAAGGCTGTTCTCTGCAAGGTCTAAATGGTTCTGTAAATCATCTCTGACCATGGACAAAAATCGTTATTCAAGTTGCATTATCATGTAAATTGGACACAGTAGCAATCCTAACTTTGCACCCAATTGTATAAAAATATGTTCATATTCATGTAATTTCTGCTATGAATTGATCTTAGTGTTTAGTTCTGTTCCTCTTCCCACTTCATCCCCTAAAAGAGGTGGCAGAGGGAAGCCTCAAAAGCTAGGGTACTGGCAGTGACTTTACAGGCACACTTAGTCTGAATGAAGACTCAGTGGAAAAATATGGAAATAGGTATTGCCAAAAGAACTATTCTTTCTACATCACACACCATCTCCCTAAACTTTAGATGAAACTGTGAATAAGATTCTGCTTTAAGGTATGGCACTAACACTGCAGTTTTTCACCTCTTACATAACATGACATTGACTGACATAACAAAGCTATACTACCAAAATTTTAACTATTTGTTTCCAAAGCAGGGAAGAATGGAGTCTGCTTAAGAAGGCTCTAATAGAGGAAGAAAGAGAACTGATCTTCTCAGTGATGCAGCCCACTTGTTATCACTAACTTAAGTGAGAGTCCTATCCTCTCTTTGTCTGCTCTTTCCCCACAACCACCAGTTCTCAAATATAGAAGAAAGGAAAGAAAGAGGAGTGTATAACAGAAATGGAAGAAGAAAAGTGTAAGGGTGAGATGAAAGCTTAAAGTTACATGTAAATCAAGACTTAGTTGTTACCTGCATACACCGCCCTTGTACCAGAAAGGGGAAATATTGAAATGCTGCCTGTTTCAAAGAACAATGTGAAAACTGGGAGCTCTTAAGTGTAAACATGTTCATTCCCCTCTCCAAGAATATAAATTCAAATGGCTATTCTACAAACATATACTACTTATTATTTTTTTAGCAGTAGAAATCTAGAAACATCAAGTTACAAAGATCTTCACTAACACTTCCCAAATTTTGCAAGGAATTAAGGATAGGAAATTACTATATGTTTCCTTTGAGATATGCAGATCTTTACCAGTAAATAGCTAGGTTATGTGTTTCCTTTCACTGTGCACTTTTAAATATTGCATTGGTTGCTGCAAGTTAATTGAAATGCCCAAATACTCTCCCCCTCCCTTCTACTACAAAATCTCTTTTTTTTCCTTGGGTTGTAATAACATCCAGCATACCTGGAAAATACTTTCCACCATCCTTTTCCCTGCTCCACCCTCCCATTGACTTTTATTAACTTGAAAAAAAACCCAGACATTCATAATCTTCTTACATCACTAAATGTAAGGCAGGGGAAATATAAAATTATGCTTGTGCAGGAAATTGTTACAACTGCACTCTTGCAAGCAGTTTAACACAAGTTGTTTTACTTGAGAAAGATGGGAGTCAGCTTTCCACAGTTTCCTGAAAAGCACAGAAATATTAAACTACCACAGTTGAACAGATGGAATAAAGTGCAACTGATCCCAAAGGCAAAACAATATCAGGTTAACTCTCAGAAGCAAACTAAAGTACTTTAATCCTTTTGCATCCCTTTCCACCTCTTGTCTGGAACAACCAGAAGGCAATACAGTATTTCCTCCACACAGAAATGCAAGCTCCTCAATGAAGCAATAGAAATGCCTCTGCCACAGATCGGAGACTTGTCATTTACATCACCGCATATTCTCTCACCTGGTTCCCCTTTGCATTACTTAATTTAAAGTTAAATTTCACATAAGGCAACCAGAATTCCCCACCCAAACTTTTACTCCGGTTTTTCATAGCAAGTAGTGCACAGGTTAACAGCGTTGTTGTGCAAAGGTGCTTATCAAGCCTGCACAGCACACTGTTCAGGGGTTGTCAACTAAACAAATCTAAACTCTTTTACTATGCAAATAATTTAATTATCTCTTATCCCCTCCACTCCTCAACATTTTCCATCCTGGTCATCTTCAGGACCGTACACAGATTTACATCCCTGATGGTCCTGACTTTAGAGGAAGGACCAAACCCCGTCATTGTGTCTACATAGGAATCCCTCTCAGACTCACTAATCTGTCACACTCTTTAACAAACTTTAGTTGTCAGCTCCTCTTATCCCCCTTTTCTGAGATGTAAATAGAGAGAATTCATCCTGGATCATAAACCACTACTGGTCTCAAGGCAAGGCACTGCAATCATATAATCATGTAATTGCTAAAATTAAACAAGACTTTTAAGTCCAACCATTAACCCAAGATTGCCATGATTACCACTAAGCCATGTCCCCAAGTGCCACATCCACATTTTTTTTGAACATTCCTAGAAACGGTGATTCCACCACTTCCTTGAGCAGCCTGTTTCAATGCCTGAACCCTTTCAACGAAGAAATATTTCCTAATATCCAATTTATAACTCCCCTAGTGCAACTTGAGGCCATTTTCTCTGGTCCTGTCACTTGTCATGTGGAAGAAGAGACAAACTCCCACCTCACTACAATCTCCTTTCAGGTAGTTGTGGAGAGTACCTCACTGATCTCCAATCTAAACACCCCCAGCTCCCTCAGCCACTCCACATAAAACTTGTGCTCCAGAGCTTTCTGAAGCTTTGTTGGCCTTCCCTGGACTTGCTCCAGCATCTCAATGCCTTTGTTGCAGTGAGGGGTTCAAAGCTGAATGAATGCAGTACTCAAGTGCTCAGTGCTCAGTACTCAGTGCCGAGTACAGGGGGACAATCACTGCCCTGGTCCTCCTGACCACACTGCTTCTGATACAAGCCAGGATGGCATTGGCCTTCTTGGCCACCTGGGCACTCTGCTGGTTCATGTTCAGCCACTGTCAACCAGCACTCCCAGGTCCTTTTCCCCTGGGTCATTTTCCAGCCTCTCACCCCCAAGCTTGTAGTGCTGCACAGAGACGTTGTGACCAAAGGGCAAGTCCCACTACTTTGTCTTGTTGAGCCTCAAAAACTTGGCCTTGGCCCATCAACCCAGCCTGTCCAGATCCCTCTGCAGAGCCTTCCTGCCCTCCAGCAGATCAAGACTCTCACACAGCTTAGTGTTATCTGTGAACTGACAGAGGGTCCCCACATCCAGGTCATTGACAGAGATACTAAACAGAATACTAACCCCCCAGTACTGAGCCCTGGGGGACACCACTGGTGACCAGCCACCAGCTGGATTTAACTCCATTCTCCACCACCCTCTGGGCCTGGACATCTGACGGTTTTTTGCCCAGCAAACAGTGCACCTGTCCAAACCATAAGCAGACAGTTTCTTCAGGAGAATGCTGTGGGAAATGGTGTCCAATACTTTACTGAAGTCCAGGTAGAGACATCCACAGCCTTATCCTCATCCACTAAGTGGTCACCCTGTCTTAGAAGGAGATCAGGTTGGTCAAGCAGGACCTGCCTTTCATGAACTCGTGCTGGCTGGGCTTGGTCCCTTGATTGTCCTAATGATAAACATGTGATAAATTTCAATATCCAGTAGAACTTCTAGTTTTAATAATGTGCTGTTCTTTCTATTAAATGCTTAATGTATCTTTCTTTCATTTGGATACAATCTCAAACCAGAGTCTCAACATCTAAAAATAATTCAAATAAAGAGGATCAAAAAGATTCAATCAGTGAAATAGGTTTCAGACTTCGCAGCTGACAAAACTTATTCTTCAAGACCAAAATACTCTCAGAAAGTAAGACAGAACCTAGGAGAATACCTGGAAAATGCTACCATCTAGTATCCTACACTAATACTGTATCTTCACATTAATATCTCTGATGAGCAAGCAATTTTTCAGCACAAATCAGAACTCAGTTGGTCAATTCTGCAGTCATGAATTAAATTTATGCTACTCCACCCCATTCAGACCCAAAAGAGTGTATTCACTGGAACGGGTTTTTTACCTTCCTTGTGGTGAGTTGTATTTGCTGACTAGCATTGCTAAGCTGATGCTCTGTTTTATTCAGCTCAGTTTCTAAACTCACATGTATGGTCCTATGAGACATTCATTCCTCTCCATATTTTGCTGATCTCATTTCTGTTTACTGCTATAACCAACACATACGAAAGCTACTAATACATTTTTCAAAAAGAAAATGTTAATAAATGTGATTCTACTACTTTTCAAACGAATTTTAGGTAGACTTTCTGGTTTGTGTTAAAGTTTATTTTCTGACACAAACACAGATCACAGTCCATACTAAATAAAAAGTGAACTCAGCTGGGAAATGGAACTGTTTTAGCACGTAATATTTTTCAGGCACACTGACTCCAAATTTTAAGTAAAATATAAGGTATGTAAAAAAGATCACACAAGGCAGACAAAGATTAAACAAAAGTCTGATAGAAAGAAGTTTCCTCAAAATAACACATTATGCCACCCTAGAGTACTTGATTGCAGAACTGCAGCACTGAGTTACTGAGCAAGAACATGAAATTGATTGTTATTGTCCAAGCTCATTATGATATGGCAACACATAATGGTACATTTTAAAATATGGTTTTGCATAAGACTACTTGTAATACAAAGATCCTCATACTGAACATATGTAAGTATAAATGTAGTATGAGCGTATGTGCACGTGACGGGTTTCCTTCAGAAAGGGTAAGTTGCAGGTGTTGAGCTAATTTAGTATCCTTCAAAATTATTCTCCTGGAAATCAACATTTACACAATGCTATGCATAAAACAGGCCTTTCCCCACACACACATATATTGCAGTAATCAAATCACACCATCAAAGGTATTTAATATACATAACACATTCAAAACTATTGATGTTAAAAATTAATTGAAGAGCAAACAAAAAAGCTAGAAAGACAACCATAACCATGAGAGACCCTATTTATCAAGAAAAATATACCAAAAATGATATATCCTGAGGAATTGTCAGAACTGTCAACTTTGTGGCCTCTCACCACTATTTACTGAATGTACACCACAGAGGCTGTAGTTTTCTCATGGTTCATACCTTCTTTTTCCATTCATACTCATTTATGAATATACAAGGAGCTTCATAAAAGACTGAAGATCCATTATGCTTAATACTGGATGCAAGTTTTGTATATTTGAGAGACCTTACCAAGTTGTCAGAAAAGTTTGCTTACTTTTCTTTTTAAGACCTCTTGGAAACGCTCAATACATAAAGGATTAGTTTTAGATGACTAAGTGAAATGACACCTATCTTATCTCAACATGACCATTACCAGCCACAGGCTTATCTAATGGCAAAACATGTGTGGGAACTCTGCCAGCAGCTGTACAGCTATCAGCTACCCAAATGTTTTACCTTCTTATATTTGCAAGTGAGAAAAACTTTTCAGACATAAACATGTTATAGTACTTGTTTTCTGTGTTTGGAGAATAATGGATCTGTAATAATGTGGCAGTGAACATAAGTAATATTTGTACAGAGGATTAGTCAGCACAGATGGATTGTTCAAAGGATGTTAAGAAAAAATGGAAACGAGAATAATACTAAGTTTTTCTCATTTTGATGTCTGTCAATGCAAAGAAAGGGGGAAAATACCAATTTTTGGTAGATTTCATGATCAGTCAGCAAAAGAAAGAAAGAACCATTTAAAAAAATGTGCCTGGCCCTATTTTAGGACTGGGCATGCTACAGCAATACTAAATTTTCACAGAAGCAGCCAGTCATTCTCTGAAGCAAAGTGCCAGCACACAGCTGCATGATGTAGCAGCACCATTCCTGCATGAATGCTTGGGAGAACACCACCATTCTGAGAAGACAGGTTAGAGAGATCAGAAATAGTCTAACCAAAGAAAAAGACATTGACATGCAAGAAATACGACTAATCAAATAAGACAAATAGGGGCCAGATATGTAGGGGGTTTTTTCTGTAGCATTGAGCAAATGTGCCTAAGCAATCCAGAGTATGAAAACCCACTACATAAGCTAGTTCCAAGTACTAGGAAGCCTCCTTATAGGTAATTTGCATAAGAAAAAATCATTTTACAAAATACATTAGCTGTTGAAGACTCTCTATGTTTGGAATTTTTCACTTTCATCAAGCAGAGACAGCTAAATAAAATGTCTAAATCATTTTTTTTAATCTATGTTCAACTGTTTGGATGTACAGGAATAAACAGGAGGAAACAGTCTAAAGGACAACAGGAGGAAAATAACTTTTAAATGGTATTCCTTTGAAATTTAAAAATCAAAATGCATTCACCTTCGCAGAAAGCCAAGTTATAATATTCATCAGCTGGGTTTAGAGCTCAGCATTTTAATTCTTTTCAAAATCAGCATCATCTACTTTCTGATATTATTACTTAGATATGGAGATAATTTTTTAGATACATCTATGACTGAAGTTTCTCATTCTTTTTGCATTACAGTTTTCTGGCAAACTATATTCTAGATATCTTTCTAGATAAAAATATCATTTCGAGGGACTCACTGCAGCATTTTGCTGCAGAAACAAGTTATAGAGAGTGGGGGTTGCTTATTTCCTAATATTTCTAATTCTAATAACTCTATCATCACTGCAGTTCCACTGCAGGACTACCACAAGATGAAAAACCCCCAAATTAGTCACCGCATTAAACTGTCATCCTTACCATACTTCTCTAATAGGAAGAATTGGATAATTTTCCCCATATAGTAGATGATCCTTGAAGCAAACAAAATATTGTAATGGGTTTTATGCACGGCATATATAGCTGCCTGCTGAATACCCAGACATATGCATATTATAAATACATATAAGTCAATAGGAAGTTGGGAAGGTCTGTCAAAGGAGCTTAGCATCTGACTGAGACCAAAGCAATTAAAGCCTTTCTTCTTTATAATGGTGACAGATATAGCTGAAGTAAAACAGTGATCAAGTTAGCAAGCATTTGACAAACATAAGACACTAATCACCCTTCTGTACGCACCCTTTAGATGCCATGGGTAGTGGTGCTGATGAGGAAATTACTTAAAAAATTTATTTTAAAAAAATCACAAGTAAGAAAATGTTCATAATATCAAGAAATCTATTCAGTGAATCCAGGAAGCCTCTATGTAAAGAGAACCAAAGCACCTCAAGCAAAGACAAAAGTTTCATAGAGATTCAGTTTATTTTACTGCCTACAAAATCTGGTTGGGTTTAAAGTCTTTCTCAGTACAAAAAAGAACTTCAAACTTGAAGTTTCAAATTATATTGTCTCTAATAAATTGATAACATTTTATCTGTATTGCAGATTTGTTCTCTTCCTACCCGCCCAATATGCTGGCAAGGCACAGTACCTTTCTCTTTTCCACAGGATTCTGAGGCAATTGTGTTCAATTTTAACACAAAGAGGTGAAGACTGAGCAGCACCAGTAGCTGAGTCACTAGATATGTTTGTTCTTTCCAAACTGCAACTCCTATTCCTGTTGGCACGTTTTCTTCTTCATCATCAAGGGGGGATTCCTGAGCAATATTGGTGACATCATCTGTTAAACCAAAAAGAAGAGATTTAATACAAATCAGATTTGATTGACAGCTTTGATGGTAGCAATGCAACGGAAAAATATTTACGCAGGGTAACAAAATGAAGCAGAATAAGATATTGCAGAAATTACAAGTGCGGCATCTTATTTCCTTTAAAACACATATGCACTGGTGGCCTTTGCTAGATGGTCTTCAATGAAAGCATAATGGAAGCTGCTAAACTACTTGGCAACTAGACCAGGTCAATCCAGACTGTTAACTCAGCCTAGCTAACACTAAATTTGTATTCCATTTCAACACAAGCTACTGAGTTTTGGACTACAGGCCTAAACTACCATGGTGGCCATCTATAAATTGTCACATACAGACAGGCCATTGCCATAAATCTTGTACCAAAAATATATCAACATAAGGAAGTTATCATGTGTCCTTTGAAAAGAGGTAAAGACTGAATTTACAAAAACCTGAATTCTATTCTCCAGCACAGCAAAGACAATGATCACAATTTCCTCTCTGAAAACAAACAATTGAAAGAGAGGTACAAAGCCTTAATATTGTCTTACTTCACATTTCTTTATAACATTTCAACATATTTTTATCACAAGAGGAAACAACAGAAGCATTCAAACTTTTGCTGATGTTCACTACATGTTAGTTTGGATTCATATTTCCCATGCACGGAAAAATCTATTTACAGAAATAAAATTATCATTATGGAGATATCTTTATGGAAAATAGCAGACTGAAAGCTTAAAGAAAGTCAAGTTCCTTAACGAGTATCATCTACCTCAGTTTTCCTAGAGTCTCTAAACACCTTTAACACCATTTTTATTTATGCTATGGAGTACAGAAAAGAAAGTAAAGTCTTCTCAGTAATGAATCTTCTCATGGTATACCCTTTATATTAAAGACTGAGGACAAGTGAACTGAACAAGGCAAACAGATTTCAGCAATTTAAGCAGGCATGGCCATACAGGATCTCCAAAGCAGAGGGCTGGCAGATAGGACACAGAAAAGGTCAAACTCCTGCCTTTCGGGCAAGAGAGCTGGAAGCCAGACAAAATACCCTGTCTGAACTGCAATGAAACATGATGGATGTGTCCACTACCATGTCCACTTTTCAAGTCTTCACAAATAGCTGCACTTCACATAAAATACCTCAGGACTCCATCCAATGACACCAGTCCCAAAAACATAACTCCTAAACTATTTCCTTTGCTGGGAAATATTGCACTTATCTCTAGGGGTTTGTTTAAGTTTACCAAGTAGATTCTGTTGTTAGTGGATTAAAAAATAAATCCTTAGGGAATTATTTACCAGCTTATTTGTTCAATAAAGACAGCCATCTAGGTAGTGTTTAATGGAGAAAGAAAGGAAATCTACACACTCATTTCCTTAGGGCCAAATTCACAGCTGTGAGAGAATACTTTTGAAGAGGATGAAAGTACAGCTGGGGCCAGATCATGGCAGAAGATCAAAGTGCTGAAACAGCTTAGTCAGCATATTTAAGTAGCACAGAACATTGGAAAGAGGAATTCAATTTATTTATATAGTAACAAACCTCCTCAGGCAGAGATGGAGGCCAAGAACCTCTATTTTTTAATTACGTCAGATATGTCTCACTTCATCCTATCTTCATCATCCTTTTCGAGTTGCCCTGTTCTTTAATATTCCAATATTGTTTTTCCACATCAAACAACATCTTTTTGCTTTCTTCTGGCTTTCAGTTAGCAATCTGAATACATTTGAACAAAAGGGAAAGAGAAGGTTTTCCCATATTAACATGTAATATAGAAATTCCCAAGAGAAAGCAAGAATTTTCTTGTCAAAGACAAGTAAAGACAGCAATCAGGGCAGTAAGATGACAACAAAACAGACCCATACCCACAAGTCTCAAAAGAAAAAAAACAGAGAAAACCACAATTCCAAATTCCTAAGTTATCCAGACAATTTGTCGACCTTGAAAAATGCACTTATCTTTTAGCAGATGTATTCATTCTGCAATATCAATTCTTCTAAAGGGGAACTTATTAGATTCTAGAAAGCTCATCATTAAGATTAATATTTGTACTTAAATTCTTTAGTAAATTTGGAAATAAAAAACATCTTAATAATATTATTGGCCTCACTATATAAAAGGAACAGTGTTTACAAAAGTTTCGAGGGAAGGATGAAACATAGATCTAGAATCTGCATAAGTTACAGTAATAATAGCATATTAAAAAATATATTGATGTGACAGTACTTACTTTTGAAAGTGGATGTTTCAATAGCATAGCATACCAGTGAGATTAAAAAAGAAGACTAATTGGCAATAAGTCTTGCAAAAACTACAGCAAATTTGAAACATTTAATTATGCCAGTCACTACAAGTTGTTAGAGTGCTATTCACAACGAATTACCAGCAACCACTGGAAATTTACAACCCAATAATCCTTCAGTAATCTTCCTGTAGCTTCTTAAAAGATATGTTAATACAAAAATAACTTAAAATAATTGGATAATTAATTTGTCACTTCTAGTAAGTGCTAAGCTAAACCTATTTCTAACGGTGGAGGAGAAGGATAAAGAGGGGAAGCTATTACTGTGGACATGGATCTGTTAATCTACAAACAAACAGAGCATAAACTACAGCTCCTGAAATTCATTCGAACTCAAAATATACCATGCACACCAAAAGCTCCTCAAAGAACCAATACTAGTATAGAAATAATTTGAGAGATGAGCTATGTTTGATAAATAACTAATTTCACTCAACGCAATAAAGTCACCAACATGTTCATATCCTGTAGTTATGGCAGTGCATGCTAAATAAAGAAAGTTGATCCACTTATGTTCTTTATTATATAATAGCTCTCTAGACAAAAGTTCAGGGTTATAAAAATGAAAGGGTTTTTTCTGTTTACATGGCCATGGCTCGCAACATTTGTCAACACTTCCCAAATAGTTAGGAAAGGCTGGAAAGGATTTAAGGTTGTTTGTTCAGGTTCTTTAATCACAAACTGTAATATACAGAATCTTTGGTGAAAATTCTGTTTCTCACACATTACTCTATCATGTCAGGCAGCATCATATCTTGAGAGCAACGTAAGTTTACAGGTAAGAGAGTAAACGCTGATGCCAGCCTCCAGCCTTTCCTTAGGATTCCCAGAATAGGCAAAGCACTCAGATGTTCAGAGATTTCAGTCATATCTGTTCACATGGGACATCTTAGACCATTTTAACTCTTAAACATTGAGTGTATTACTTGCAGAAGGTTTAAAAAATAACTACTAAGGTGGACAGATATTTTAGATTTCTTCTTGGATAGTAGAACAGCTGAGGACAATTCCTCTGACAATTGGGGTAATGTTGCACACAGTCCATATATGCAGGGTCTGTGGACTATAAGGGGTGGAGATCTCAAAATAACACCTTCTTCTGTAGAAGAGAGGTACAGGTCCTCCTGACCTCCACACCACAAATAGGAAGAGGCTGGGCTTAACCATAATCTTCAGAGCAGGAAAAATAAGATAAACAGCAAGCCCATCCTTAGCATGTGGTAATAGCAAAGCAGTTTCCCCGAATATTTTGGAAGTCCTCCCTATATTCTTGCACAGTTGATCCACATTTTGAAGACCTTTTAGAAACAAGGCTTTTTGGTTTTAAAATGACTAAGCATAAAACAAGGTAGACAGTGATAAGACTGACCCAAATAAAAGGCAATTTCTTTGGGAAAACAGTGCTGAACACATCTGTGAATTCTCTGCAGTAGTTGCGAGGAACTTCACTTGGCAAATGCTTTGTAAAAGGACTGTGTGCATTACCACTGTCTTTTTGTCAGAAGTTATTCTAATCAACAGAGAAGGGAGGGAAGGGGTTCCTTCTTACCACCTAATGTTCAAGAATTAAAAAAGCATACTTCTTTCAAAAAAAACCATTACATTTTACTACGGTGCCTTGTGTTCCACTCTGAAGCCTTATATCCATAATATTAATTTGATTTATTACTTTGCAGTAAGAGATCTATTTGTCAGGCATACAAATTACATGCAAGAAGGCTGCGTCTTCCCGTTGTTCCCTCCAGTCTTTGATTTTGAAGACTGTGATATTTGCTTCGGTACCAGATTCCCTGGGATTCCCAGTAGAACAAAGAATTTATTTACACATAAATAACTGTAGCACAGATACAGCCCTTCATGAATGAGATTTAACATGTCAGCAACAAACATTTGTGCCCAATATACACGACTTGCTCTTTCCTTTACCCATTTGATCTCTGCCTTTACAACCAGAAATGTGCTCTCTTGTGCAGTGGTTGCACCAAAAGCAGACTGGGGGGAAAAAAACTGAGGTACTTAAAGGGATCCCCTGAAAGCAAAGAAAATCTAAATGGAGGCTTCAATGTGAATACATCATGGCCTGAGGTAGAAATGGTACAGATCATGCCACAGAGTCAACCCCTTTCAACACAAAGACTTGTGTCAAAAAGGCAAATACTGTGGCATGACCTTTATAGACCACTCTACATATTCTCAGCAACATATACCTTGCAAAATGCATAACCACCATCTCCATCCTTTACATAGCAAACAAACTTAGAGAGGGTAGAATGACTTCAGAAACTTTTTGTTACTTCTTATTTTCAGTATCAACTTTGAAGTTGATATAGCAGAAATCAAAGACAGGATAAGCAGCAAGTTCTTGCCTACAAATACTCTTTTGATGACTACCAGGAATCCATATAGAAACTTTTCTGATTTCTTCTTTTTATTGCAAAATAACTCTTTGGTGGCCAAAACACAGAATTTGTATTTGGATACCGGAAACAATGACAGATATAAAAGTAATCATTCACTTTCCTCCGTATTACAGCTTTCT
Organism: Neopelma chrysocephalum; assembly: GCF_003984885.1. NCBI lineage: Eukaryota > Metazoa > Chordata > Aves > Passeriformes > Pipridae > Neopelma > Neopelma chrysocephalum. Next base: position 3,388,348 of record NW_020897731.1, on the reverse strand, counting down.
GTTTTGGCATCCCCATAATAAGTCACTCTTTAGGATCATTTAAACTTCTGTCAGCAATGGTGGATTACCAAAAATAGGTCAACAATTCAAATTTGTTTCTGAGCTGTTCTTTTTGCCTTACTGTAGATTATTATGCCACAATTCCCAGATGGAGGGCTACGAATGGCTGGTAGGCAGTGCATCATGAAACAGTGCTTTCATAGGAATTGATATCATTCCTGCCACCTTGCTGTTTTAATTGGATTGTCAATGCAAAGATAAATCTTCCTATTTTATCTCTTTTTTTCTGAAAGAGGAAGCAATAGGAATTCTTGAGTGTGTGTTTCAGAAGACTTTGAGTGTTACTTACTTGTACAATGGATTTAACACCATAAAACACATTTTCAAAATAAGTTAATTACAGTATTTAATATATTTTACATGACAACTCTGGTGTGCAAAGTGGAGGACATAGTTGCTTTTGTGTGTAAAACTAGGCAAATCTAAATTCTCTGTGTTACATAGTGCTTATGTGCAATAAAGTCATACAAAAACTTTCTCAATAATTAAGATGACTGGGATGAAGTAGTAATTGGGTAAGGGAAAGCTATCCATGTGAAATTATGTCCTTTAATTCCCTAATGTACTTGTAAGAAATTTGCACTACATCACAACACTAATAGTTCCTGGTATGTGTTTTATTTTTCAGAGGTTTTGACAAACTTGTCACAAAACTTTTCTTGAAGCTCTATGGCAGTCCTTCCCTTTATAAGACAGATCCTGAAATAGATAAAATATCTGTGAAACTAAAATATATTCTCTCTGAACAGGATCCATAAAGAGGGGGCAGAGAAGATGTCAAAGACTCGTTACAGAGACAGTCCACCATATCTCTGTTTCTATAAGATGTTCATTCCTAAGCACAGACATGTATGCAGACAAAAAGCCATATCTAGTCAAATTAAAAGTAACATTAAGTTATTTTATTTGATTTTTAAATTTCATCACTGGCTTTTCTTAATACTCTTTTGGCTTTCTAAAATACAGTCCTCTTAATCTTGAATCAGTGTTGGAGGGTTAACCAGAATATACCCTAAAGTCAAGAAAGTCAAAGATAATGTCATTCCACACCCTGTCTACAGACCAGTTATCAATCTTCTATCACAGATCTCTCCTCTCTGTCCCTTACATATACTCCCATCTTTCTTTTTATTACTGACACACGATACCTACCATAAGGCAAATAAACCATGACACAAAATAAACAATTTACTTCCAACCTGCAGTTTCACAGAACTCCTTATCCAAGAATAACTACGCAGGTCATTGCTAGTGCTCCTCCTTTGCAGTCAGAGCATGCCAAGGGAGGAGGTTTACACAAGGTCACCCAGTGACTCAGCAACAAATTGTGAAAGGGACTTGGGGCAGCCGAGTCGTATTTGCTTGGTGTAACTGCAGCTCAATTGTTAACCCTGCATCGGCAGAAAACCGCGCTTCCATACCCTAAGGCATCAGTTAGCTCTGTGAAGGTACAAACTGAGCACCCTCACTGATGTTAGGTTTGTAGCCTGTTCTTAGTAAATGCTTCAGTTCTAACAGCAAAGTTACAAATATCCGCATTTTCTCAGAATTACACAGCAGCTATGAAGCAGAGTTGTTGTGTGCACAACGAAGACTTCATTATGATAATAAAAATGACACAAGCTTGTACGTCTGTAAATTCTGTGCTTCTCAGTGCTCTCTTGCAGATTTTGACACAGACAACGTTTAATAAGTATCAGAATCCAGCTAGCCTATTATTCCACCTATTTATAAAAGAGATATTTTTCAGTTCAGAGACAGCATGTTAAAGAGATTCACAGGAGGAGACGGTAAAAGTTTCCTTCTCCTAGAAATGTAAGGAAGTTCAATTAAACAATGACAAGCGTAACAGCTTGAAACAGGCACTGTTCAATACAAAGACACCACTATCTTTCAGTAAAGGACTTCACGCTAGTTTTACATGAACAAAGAGCTGCTTCCAATTAAAATCATAGTAATGGGTTATGGGAGAAAAAAATTCAACACAAATGCTCTTCAGGTACTTGCCATTATGGAACAATTACCCAGTGATAAAATGACATCCCTCTCCAGCCACTTCACCAAGAGCATTATAAGGGAGTGCTGTAGAGATGCAGTAATATGCAAGAATGATGGCTGCTGAATTCTAGTTCTCTGTTAATTCCAGGCCAGTTATTTACCAAACTGAATTCTTCAGATATCTTTACCATGAGTCTGATAATGGCACACTTCACAACATATATAATTTTAAAACTATTAGGGAAAATGTACCTACCAGTTAAAAGGTATTTGGGTAACTAGAGAAGCAAAGAGACAATGGTATTTCTTAAAATAGGCAATCAATATATGTTAATAAGTGCAACTTATCTACTATAGATTTTTCAGTCCCTAAGACTGAACACTACAAGCCGTCTTTCAGTTACTCCTATGCACAGAAAGAGCAAAGGCCTTTAACATTTTTGGTTCTTCAGTATATTCAGTTCTTCAATTCAATAGCAGCACCAAAGCCACACCTCACATGTATAAAGGAAAACCTAAAACTATTGTCACAAAACCTCCCAACTCGATATATGTTTCTTTCAATATACAATATTATATTCACACTCTGCCCCATCTCCTCCCATCTTCGCATTCTAAAGAGAAGGAACTGTCTCTCTTTTTCCCATTGGAGACAAACACCTTATAACTTCTTTCTATCATCCTTATCACATTAATATCCTCTATATGCCATGAGTACTACATATCTTTTCTTCTTGAGATGTTCTGGCTGATTTACACCTAATAAAGTTAGAATAGGTCTTCTTAACTCAGCTGGCCTTTGAAGGTGGCTTCTTGTGTTTTAGACCTGATTAAAGGCTGCATGCCCAAGACCCTGTCTAACTCTTCCACTAACATCAGCTGGATTTAACAAAAGCTAGGCAAGTGTCACAGACATTGCCTTGCCAGTATAAAGAGTTACTGACCTTTCCTGAGGAGCAAACATCTACAATCAGTATTGAGGAAAGTGTGTTGGAAGGATTTTAGTCAGTAACGAACAGAAAGGTAGGAATCCACTGAGCTATATTTAACAGAGCTTTGCCTTCAATATTATATCATGAAGTTTTGCTTTTAGCCTCCCTAGCAGGAGATGAAAATACCAGCTGTGAAAATCTGTGTCCTAAAAATATGGCTGCCATGGCCTTCTCAAGATACATTAGAGACACTAATCTTGTTCCACTAAGTAAATTAAAAGTAGAAACACACTTACGAAAGCCTGAGTCTGAAATCCTTTTTCCTTCCTCTCCTAAAATGTTTTTATCCTATACATATATAAATTTACATACACACAATAACACATACACTATACACCAAAGCAGAATGCTGTCATTAAACGATGTAGCCAGAAATGGCTGCAGATTTTGGAGGGAAAGTTCATTTCTTGGACCTAATACTCTGGTCGCAGCCTCAGAAGCAATGACCCTACCAAAACGTTACGCTGGTGTTCACTGAGGTCAGGAGGAACTTGAGCTGGAATGTGCAAAATCCCAGTAAAACAGCCACATTCCATAGCAGTGACATGGGGAGGAGCCAGCCTGAAGGGCACTGTGCATATGAGACATACCCTGGTAGGGTGGGTTTTCCTGTGTCTGTTACACTCCCTTCAGCATTTCAGAGATCTGTTCATACAAATGTGCAAAACATCCACCTTTCAAGAACACAAGTATGGGGACCAGACACAGACACAAACCTGCTTCTAACACTTCCACAAAGGAGTTCCTTGCAGTTCTCATTATCATGACATATGTTGAGCTTAAAATCCTTGCTGGCTTGTCTGTACTAACAGCTCAGCTTACTTTACTTTCCCAGCTCACAGAGTTCAAGCTCAGCATCCTTAACTGCAGCTCAGTGCTGTTCTCTCATTTCCATGCCTGTGCAGAGTGAACCATCCCCTTTCTTTTGCTGGTTCATTCTCTCATATGCACACCTTTTTTGATTTTTTTTTAAAGTGTCCTATTGCCCTACTAAATTTTGGGGGAAAAAAAAGGAGCAAGCCCAGTTCCGAGAGAAGTGTAAATTTGCTTTAAACTTGTTTGCTCTATAACAAGCTAATTTTGAAATTAATATTCTAACATCATGTTCAGAAATATCAAGTCAAATTCTTTGCAATACCAAAACCATTGTACCAAATATTTTTTATTTGGAAATCAGTTAAGACGGTTTATCTCAAATAAAATTATCTGCAATACTATCTAAGACCAGATCTGTTTTCTTGACAGAGTTAAAAGAATTAATTTATTTTTCACTTTCTTTATTATACCACCTTTCATGAAAAACATAAAACCTTTGGTTGGAAGGGACCTGAAAGATGATCTAGGTCTAACCCTCCCTGCATGGGCAGAGACCTTCAGCTAGACCAAGCTGCTCAAAAAACTTTGTGCTGCATTACTATCTATAACTTGAATGCTGAACAGAAACAATCTGAAAAATTCTTTGTCTGGTTTCAGATTTGTTTGTTGGGGATTTTTCCCTTTGTTTTTCCCAGATTTGATAAATCACTTGGCTTTATACCACCCCTTTTTTACTGTGTATTTATATAAACACCTCCCAGTAAATAAAGTTTCAGATGAAATAGACTGCTGCTTGAGTCAGCAAAGATATGCTAGAAAAAGAGAACTAACATATGCATGCTACTATATCAAAGTATCCATATTTATTAGGCATAATGGAACAGTAAAGTCAAGGAAAGTGCAACCATCAGCAGAAGTGCACATGTTGCTGATAAAATATATTGAAGGCATATAAAAGCTGGCTTATACTTAGTCCTTATCTACACAGCAATAATTTATCTATTTATACATATATATATTAAATATATATATGCACATCCAAAATGGGGGTTTTTACCAACATGACAGTTCTTATGCATTTTCCCTCTTAAATAGGAAAACATATCATTTTAATATTATGTCATTTAGAAGTTTTTAAGGAGTTAAAATGGATAGATGTATACTTTAAACTTGCATCTCTGGGACGGATTTCCTCTGTTAAAAGGTAGGCCTATACAGGACTAATGCTCTGGACATTACCATTTACGTGGTAGTGTCCTAATTACCACTCTCTGTGCCAACCAGGGTGTTGGGTTTGCTGGTTTTTGTTCAGTACAGCACAAAGGCTTTTAAGGAAGCTGTTTACTAGGTTGCATGTATCCATAATAATTTAAAATCTAACAGATGTCACAATTCTTCATTTCCACATGTATCACTTTAAGCAAACCTGCAGTAAATTTATTCTATCATACAGCCAACATTCACCCTAGAAGCTTTTTTAAATCCTTATGGGATTCTTCACAGTACTCTTCAACAAAGACAATTTGTTTGCTGAAAGCGTAGCAGCTGCTGTAAAACAAACAAAATTCAATTAAACTTTATACCGAAATATGGCTAAGTATGAAATGTCATTGTATTTCAAATTTGATGTGTTCAAAGCTAATTAATTTCAGACCACTGAATACTTAACAAAAAGGAGAAATTGTTTTTAAAAATTTTAAAAATAATTTAAATAAGGTAATTATTATCAATTTTTAAATATCAAGCCATCATAACATTTGGGGAAAAAATAAAATTTACCTATAAGATAGTTGATATTTTTGGGTACTATTTCACACAGAGGGTTACAGAAAGGAAATCATCACTTTATCCCATGAGATCCTCTGGCTGCTGTACTGCAATAGGAAAAATTATCCCTTCCCTTTTGGTTTCGATTTTTTTAAAATATGACTTAGTACAGATACAAGCAATTCATCAGCATGTTTGCAGAGGGAGGCAAATGATTTACTATTCTCCTATGCATACACTACTTGTTATTCTAAGCTCCAAGAAACTTAGTAATTGTGGAAATTTTAGTGCAATCTGCTCTAATTCCATAGGCTGGAGGTATGGAATAAAAGGAAAACCCCTTAAACCACTCTTTGGGAATGTGTTATTACCTGAACAATGTCTCCAGTTACTCTTGTTAAGGAACAGATTTATTTAAAAAAATTCTAAGTACTATTTACATAACCCCAATAAAAACTGTTAACATTGAGAAAATTGATGATTGAGCATTTAGAACTGAGGTCATCATTCATAAGCAGCACCATAGATTTCTAAGACAGAAAACGACACTCAATGAATCCATAATGTGAATGCATTGATCAACAGAAATCCAGGTTAAAAGTTGATACATAATATTCTATTTACATAACATACTGTATTTATAGGGGGTTTTTTAATATTTTTTTAATAATTGGTGGTCTCCAAAATGAGGCCAGAATTAAAACAATATGGGCAAGTGATTTTTTTTTTACAACAAACATGAGAAGATAGAATAACTTTTATTTAAGTCAGATCTTGTCTAAACCACAAAAGCAGGATAACAAGTTATAAAACAGCTGGCTCCTGCTAATTACTATTTGTAGATTTATTGGATTTTGGCCTAATTAAGAAATTTAATTAAAGTCCAATCTACAGCACAGATGATAACTGTATTAAGCACAGCAGCTTGCTGGCTTTGTTGGATCATTAGCGCCTCTCAGTGAACATCAACTGCAGGGCACCACTCTCCTGGGCAAATATCCCTCTGAGCCTCAGCTCTGTGCCCAAGGCAGCCACCCAGATATGTGATCACCCCCCAGTGCTCTTCTACTAACTCAGAAATCACCACCATTACTCACAGCACCATAGAGAACAGTAGCATTTCTTAGGGCATTCAGATAGCTGTAAACCAACAAATGCATCCAGTAAAGGCACTTAGACAGGTTTTTCATTAGTCTTAACACCGGCTTTCACGTTTCTTAGCTAACAGCCAGTAGGGCATAAGATATCAAATTGGAATTCCCTTTAAAGAAAGTTGAAATACAACCATGCTTCAGTTACTCTAGTCTTTAGTAAAGCCTTTGACACTGCCTCCCACAGCACTCTCCTGGAGACGCTGCTCATGGCTTGGATGTGTGCACTGGAATGGATGTCTGGGCCCAGAGAGTGTTAGTGTTAGCTGGCAGCCGGTCACCAGTGGTGTTCCCCAGGGCTCAGTACTGGGGTCAGTCCTGTTAAATATCTTTAGTGATGACCTGGACAAGGTGCACCCTCAGTCAGTTTGCAGATGACACCAAGTTGGGTGGGAGTGTTGATGTGCAGGAGGGTAGGAAGGCTCTGCAGAGGGATCTGGACAGGCTGGATTATCGACTGAGGCCAGTTTTTTGAAGTTCAGCAAGGCGAAGTGCTGGGTCCTGCCTACAGCGCTACAGGCTGGGGGAAGAGTGGCAGAAAAGGACCTGGGGGTGCTGGTCAACAGTAGCTGAACATAAGCCAGCATGTGCCCAGGTGGCCAGAAAGGCCAGTGGCATCCAGGCTTCTATCAGAAATAGTGTGGCCAGCTGGACCAGGGCAGTGATTGTCCCCCTGTATTCAGCACTGGTGAGGCCACACCTCAAGTGCTCTGGCCAGTTCTGGGGCCCTCAATTCAGGAAGAACACTGAGGTGTTGGAGCATGTCCAGAGAAGGACAATGGAGCTGGAGAAGGGTCTGGAGGACAAGTCTGTGAAGCAGCTGCAGGAGCTGGAGTTGTTTAGCCTGGAGAAAAGGAGGCTCAGGGGAAACCTTATCACTCTCTACAACTCCCCGAAAGGAGGTTGCAGCCAGGTGGTGGTTGGTCTCTTCTCTCAGGTAACAAGTGACAGGGCAAAAGGAAATGGCCTCAAGTTTCACCAGGGGAGGTTTAGGTTAGACATGAGGAAAAATTTCTTCATGGAAAGGGTTGTAAAGCATTGGAACACGCTACCCAGAGAAGTGGTGGAGTCATTATCCCTGGAGGTATCTAAAAGATGTGCACATGTAGTACTTAGGGTCAGGGATTAACAGCAGTGCTGGGTCAACGGTTGGACTCAATGACCTTCAAGGTCTTTTTCAACTGAAATGATTCTAAGATCATGTCTATATATAATGTTCCATGGGTAATAAAACACTTTTTATCTGAAAAAAAATTTCAATATTAAAAAAGGATGAGCTTGAAAAACCAGTCTAGAATTATGCTTAGAAAAGTTTAGGACAGGAAATCCAAGAAGGCACTTTTATGTTACCACATCTTTCCCAGACGATCTAGAAGGTCCCAAGTATCGCTGTAATGGGTTGACCCTGGCTGGATGCCAGATGCCTACCAAAGCCACTCTATCACTCCTCTCTACAAGTGCACAGGGGAGAAAAAACATAATGAAATGTTCATGAGTTAAGGACTGTGAGAGATCACTCACTGAATACTGTCACAGGCAAAACAAACTCAGCTTGGGAATATTAACTGAATGTATTACTAGCAAAATCAGAGCAGGATAATGAAAGTAAAATAAATCTTAAAAACACCTTCCTTCCACCCCTCCTTCCTTCCTGGGCTCTACCTCCTCCCACTCAGCAGTGCAGGGAGACAGTGAATGGGGATTACAGTCAGTTCATCACACATTCCTACCGCTGCTCAGGGAGAGGAGTTCTTCCCCTGCTCCATAATGGGGTCTCTCCCACCAGCAACCATTTTCCACAAACTGCTCCAACACGAGTCATTATTCCATGGGGTGCAGTCCTTCAGGCACAAGCTGCTCCAGCATGGGTCCCCCACAGGGTCACAAGTCCTACCTGGGAAAAACCTGCTCCGGCATGGGCTCCTCCACGGGCTGCAAGTAGATCTCCACATCCCTGGGCTGCAGGGGGACAGCCTACTCCACCGTGTTCTGCACCACAGCCTGCAGGGGAACCTCAGCTCCAGCGCCTGGAGCACCTCCTGCCCCTCCTTCTGCACTGACCTTGGTGTCTGCAGGGTTGTTCCTCTCACATGTTCTCACTCCACTCTTCCCTGGCTGCAATTACACCTGTGCAATAACTTTTTTCCTTCTTAAATATGTTATCACAGAGCCATCGCTATAATTTCTGTCTGGCTCAGTCTTGGCCAGCGGTGGGTCTATCCAGGAGCCAGTTGGCATTGGCTCTGTCAGACATGGGGGAAGCTTTTGGCAGCTTCTCACAAAAGCCACCCTTGTATCTCTGCTGCTACCAAGACCTGGCCACAGAAATCCAATACAAGCACATACCCATAAATGCTTTTAGGAACTTAATAACATACATGGGTCTCAAAAAGCAGACAAACTAGTGTCTAAAGCATACCACATCTGCAAACAGGCAAATCACAGCTGGTATGTTCAAGAATAAGCCTCCCATGTGAGATGATTCCCATAATCACCTTCAGTCTAAAGTACTGCATCCAATTTTGTGCAGAAATAGGCTATTTAAGACATCTAGATAAAAGCCATGAGAAATATCCTAAAAGGAATGGCTGAAAATAATTGGGATTGTTAACCTTGAATAAAAGAAGACAGAGAAGTGGTAACAACCTTTGTATCTGTGAAAGGTTGTTACTAACAGAAAAAAGAATAAAATCCTCACTGAGTTAACTGGGAAGCAGATGATAAAGGAGTTAAGACTTACGATAGATACTGCAAGGGAGAGAAGGGAACCAATAAAACTGGATAATGAAAGAGAGAGATAAACTAGAAAGACATATCAAATCTTTCTGAGGAGACATCTCCTTCAGGCAGGCAGTTAAGAACAGGTTGAACAAATATATCGTGGAGCTTTATCCATCCATCCTACTGTTAAGAACAACGAACCAAGTAATTTCCAAATCTTTTTTAATTCTTTTACAGATTTTTTTTGGGGGGGGCCAAGGTGTATGGATATATAAATTTATCTCTGCATTGCATGTCAGTTCTGTAAGAGTACTTCTTAAATGTCTTGCCACTAATTTAAGGGTCACTTAAATGCAGGCTAAGATAATTTGATTGTTTAGAGGACTCTCAAGGCATCTTGAAAGGGCCATCATCTAATGTTCACTGCACTTGGTTTATCACCATACTTGCAGTATTTTTTGTGCATGCTTTAAACACAGCACTGTAGAGTGGGGCTTCTCTCTTTTTAGGGGCAGAAATTAGCCAGGGTACCAAATTTCAATCTAAACCACACATTGTCTCCATTCATTTTAGTTTATAACTGAATGTCTTTAATCACCTAGGCTTGAAAGTCTACACATGAAATAAAATCTTGGTTCTCTAAAACAAACAACCTAGAAAGTATTCATTGAATTCAAAGTGTTAAAAATGTCTCAAAAACAAAACACCCCAATCAAGTTTTTAACTGTTTTTAATAGTTTCTAATTAAAACTCTGTATTCACCAAGAACTACAAAGAAAATGTCATTATGTATCTCAGATATACAGAACTAAATTTTAAGTCAGAATTTAAATTTACCCCCTGAAGTGATTGTCAAATGAGGCAGAAAATCTACAATGTTTTCCTATCCTTGCATATGCTTTTTAAAATTTTATTAACATATAAATGACAGGACTACAGAACAATTGAGAACTACTTATTTGTATTTTGATGAGCTGCCAATCAGGATGCAAACAGTATGGGCAAAACAAGAGAAGAGCAACGAGGCTGGTGAAGGGACTTGAGCACAAGTCCTGTGAGGAGAGACTGAGGGAGCTGGGGTTGTTTAGCCTGGAGAAGAGGAGGCTCAGGGGAGACCTCATCAGTCTCTACAATGACCTGAAAAGAGGTTGTAGCCAGGTGGGCATAGGTCTCTTCTCCCAGGCAACCAGCAGTAGGACAAGAGGGCATGGTCTTAAGCTCTGCCAGGGGAGATTTAGGTTGGATATTAGGAAAAAATTTTTTACAGAGAGAGTAATCAGACATTGGAATGGGCTGCCCAGGGAGGTGGTGGATTCACCATCCCTGGAGGTTTTTACAATGAGATTGGATGTAGCACTTAGTGCCATGGTGTAGTAACCACAGCAGTGTTGGATCAAGGGTTGGACTTGATGATCTCAGAGGTCTTTTCCAACGTGGTTGATTCTACGATTCTGTGATTCTAAGAATGCTAAAGATTTGTTAACTCAATACCTTCTGAAACCAGCTGTACATGGCATACAAAACACACACAAATAGATGTGTTCATATATTCTGGCACATTTTTAAGGAACCAGTTGGGTAGGTGGGGATGTTTACCTTTTTTTTCCCCTTTAGATGTTTAATTCTAGTTTTTCTGGCAGTACACCTTGCTCTTATACAAGACACCAACAGGTGCTAGGACTATTGCAGGCATTTTTGTTTTCCAGGAAGGTTCTGGCAAGACCAAGCCTCCCAATGTGACAGGTAATTGACTCCAAGCTCATAGCTGGTGTCAAGCAGATTGGTGTTGAATATCTGTAGCAGGAAGCTACTAAATGAAACCAACATGTTGACAACACTGTAACAAACACATTTTTTCTTTTTAAGCCATTGCTCTTCACAGAAATGTGCACAAAAAATGCCGGTTTTCCACTGAATTTAACAATGCAGGGAACATTATGTCAGAGTTGTTAAATTCATTTTAGTATTTTGTTTTGGATGCCACCAGTCCTGCCAGGCCAAAACAGCTGCAGTGAGCAGATCAAGAAGAACGCTCCTGGGATAAATAATGGATTCATATATTCCCTTATAGTCTCCATCTGAAGAACCAGGTCTTAGTCAACTGATTACTTCAGTATGAGAGTCTGGGTAGGAAGAAAGTCTCAAGTTTGCTATTACAGAACCAGCTTAATGGTTAAAAATCAAAAGTTTGTTTGGGTTTTTTTTCGTATTACCAATGTTCCCATGCTTGAATAGCAGTGATAGTTAACAGTGCGCAGTGTTGTTGGAGAGAATTCCTGGTTTTCCAGGTGACAGGATAGCATGGTTTGTCAGGACCTCATGAGTTCTCTATTTCAACCTCCTGCTCAAGGGGGCAGCTCTGAGGTCTGACCACATTGCACAGGGCTTTATTCAGTCTGTCTTGAAAACCTTCAAGGATGCATCCTGCAACTGCCTCCCCCTCCCCTGACAGCCTATTCCAACTCATTTCTCACTAGTATAGAACATGCTGCACAACATATTCTGTGCTGCTCATGGTGCACTGAAAATTGACCCATGCTGACAACTGAGGCTGTTCTGAGAAAAGTTTCTTCCACTAAGTATTAATTTTTCTTGAAACTTGCAGAACCCACTCTTTCCTTTAAGAATCTGCTATCCCTGACCTTCTACAATGTATCCTCCAAGACAATTAACACAGACTATATTTTCCCTTCCTGTTTTTCTTATTAACTGCTAGACACTGAACTTGCAGTTACTACAACTTAGCCCAAACTAACATCCACAGACCAAACAAAAATCATTTCACTGACTTTTTTTCATCATTATACTTTTCATATACTTTGTTTCATCATTATATATATTTCCATTTTAATTCACTAATTTAGTCAAAGAAGGAGAGGGGAGATGAGAAAACAAATAGTACTATTTGTATAAACACACAGCTGGTGAACAACTATCACTGTTTTCACACGCTTCTAAAACACACCATAAACATTTTAACAAAATCAAATGTTATAAATTTTCCACAGCTTTACTGCTGAAAAGAACACCACTTTGTCATGGGTCTTTGGCCAGATGGGGCAGGATTAGTTGCCATGTCCTCCATCTGAGCAGGAAAAATCAAATACAAATGAATAAGAAAAAGAAAAACCTGTTCTCTGTTCCAGTGTAGCACCTGATAGATGTTCTTCTAAACCCTTGCAGATTAGCACATACAATACAGCTTACAAACATTTAATATTTGAGCATACTAACACATGGACACAGTGCAACGAGGACAAGACAAACACCCAACTGAATCAACTGTTACAAATTTATTCCACTTCAATATGCATTTTAACTCAAAAAGCATCTGCCTTATCACCTCAAATCTTAAACAATGGGGGGCCTATTTGCACAGGCACCAGCAGCGATTTTTCTCTATGTGCTCAAGGACAATACAGACAATCTCCTCTTTAAGCACCAGTTCATTATACAATAAATAATTGATCGGTATTCTACTGACTCCTCTATAATTATTCAAGCTTCTCAGCAGCATAACTTCTGAGAAGAAAAAACGAAAAAAGATACACACACTGAGTTTTAATTTAACTGGCATTGCTCTGGAAATGGGAAACATCCATTGGCTGAACAGAATACATAAATGTTGTGTTTGTTCAACTAACTGCAAACTTCTACAGTGTGATTACAGCAGCTTTGATACAGGAAAACACAGAATACAAACTCCTGTTCACTACAAAAGAGTTGACAATACTAAAGACTTTCCAAAACCACATCCTTCAGTGCCCAGGACTGACATGACACATTTGAGATACAGCACATTTGTTCAGCAGATCTGCCTTTATAAAATGCATTTGAAAAGTGTATTAAGGACTTGAAAATTGTTGGTACTTTCATAGGTCATGCATTTTATCATGATAAAAAATGCAAACTAAATATAGATGCTATTTTAAGATCTGATTTTAAACCTCACCTGCTTTGTACATGAATAACATCAGCTTTGCACTTTCTTTGCTTCCTACATATCAGTATTTTTTACTGATATTAGAAGAAAATACAGAATACTGAACTCCAAACATTTTTTTCCACATTTTAATGACACAGCTTGACTATGATGTATCAGTCAGGTCACCACATTGATTTCTTTATCATCTTTTATTTTGTACTGCTCTATGCTATGACCACACTCCACTTCTGCATGGATAAATTGATCTTGGTTAAGGAAGCCCATATTGTACAACTGTTAATCAAAGAACATGTTTCTCTATTAATATACATGAGGGAGAGAGGGGGATTTTGAGACCACTTGGGAATCAGACACCCAACTGAAAAGAACCAGGTAATTAATTCAGTCTTTAAAGCTATCTCCCCATTTACAAGAAACATTATACAAGTTAAGCTCCTGATCTTCTGTTCAACAAGAATCTATCACATGCAAAAGAAATTTGAGTACTTACTACTGACATTAATCCTTCTCACTGCTCAGAGCTAAGATTTTGGTCAATAAAGCATCTGCATTTGGATATTAAAATAACTTAGATATAGAGTAGTTGGACAAATCCTATGTTGGCAGCATTTTGCTCTTCATTAGTCTCTAAACTGCAGAGACAAAAATAAATAAAAAAGCAATCAAGCTCTACTTCTTTCTTATGTGAAGAGAATGGTAGAAACCCTACAAAGACTGCAGCAATCAAAACCATTTTGCCCTGACAGAAAAGGTTAACAGAATATATACATAAAAAAATAAAATGCTCACAATTGGCATCTGCAGCATATTCCTCAATCTGCAAGATAGTCACACATTGGTAGCAACTGTGGGACAAGGCGTCCAACAACCTGTCAATTCCTTTATTTTCTCTGTCTTTCCACTACAATTCTAAAACAAGGAAGAATAGAGTTTGACTCCTAAGTAATCTGGAATATTGAATGAAATTCCAGACATACCATTTGAAACATAGGGAATGACTAGAAATGGCTCGAAGGAGTAAGATCTATCATATGCATGCTGTTATTCAGTTGTCAACAAATCACAAGCATATAAAGAATAGTGCTGTCAAAACAGTAAGTTTGACAGTCAAATCACACAGCTGAATTTTCATACTAAATATTTAGATTATATAGAATTGGTTTTTTAAATATGCAATGGATTTTAATGAATGGTGCACAGCATTGTTTCTTCATAACTATAATCTCACTTCAGGCAGCTTTCTCACCTGAAGCTGTAAGTTAAATTACAGTTTTCAAACTATAAGATGAAAATTAATTGGAAGAGAAATGTCCATTAAGATATCCTAAAAATCGGAGGTCATACATTAAAGCCTAAGGGCTGTGAACTTAAAGAAATTATCTCACAACTTCCACAGTAATATTAATAAATGAAAAAAGAGGCATTATAGATCTTCAACACCTATCAAAAAACAAACCGCCCCCAAAAAAACAGCATACCAAACAACAAAAAAAGAAGGTTTTGTGCTTCAGGACACAAAGTACGCAGAGTTTAAGGGATTCCCTTCCATATACCAGCCCTGACAACACAAAACATTACATCTTCAGTACAAAGTCATAAGATGGAAAGGTATGCAACAGGAATAAAAACTAGAATACAAATGTAGTCTTCCATAGTTTTTTTTCCAGATATAACCAGCATGTAAATCTTTGTTGTCTGTACATAACCTGCCAGAGATCTTACTGCGTTACTTTCATTTACAGGTAAACAAAAAGGTTAGAAAGAAATTACCAACATTCACAGAGGGTCATCACACAAGTAAGACCCCCCTAGAACTTCTCCATCGTAACAGATGAGTCCAATGAATTCAAGTCAGTATATTATATCTGAAAAAAAAATGGAGCAAAATCTGTTCTAATATCTGCTACCAGTCTGATCAAACTGCTGGCCCAAACACGAGCATTTAGTGAACGTGTGAAGTTCTCTTGTTAGATTTAAATCTTGGTACACTTTACCGTAGGTGGGAGGACCAGACTTCTTTTTCTTCTGAATGTATTTTTCTAAATTACTCACAGATTCATGATCTGTATTGTTTACGCAATATACAATAGTAAACAACAGCACTTGCTGATGAAGAACTTAGGTGTAACTATACTGGCTCAGACCGAGATCATCTAGTTTAGCAGGCTTCTTCTGACACTAACTGGGTACAAATCCAACAGCAGATGTCTTGGGATAAACATAAGAACAAAGCAAATGAGGGAAAACAAGACAAAAAGTATGGAAGAGCTCCCATGAAAGGAAAATTTGTGTAGAGCTCTTCAGTTTAGAAGAGATGCAGTTTGGAAGAGCATATTCATATAAGATGGTTAAGAATCAACTGGCCATTCTCTTCTAAAATAAAAATATAGTAGGGTGCAGACTTAGGAAAAAAAAAACAACAAGGAAGGTGGCTTTTCAAGGAACAGGCAACAAAGCAATGAAAATAATTGAAAGGACCTGCTGCTCTAGAAATGTATATAGGTCAAGAGAGAGAATGGATGAATTTCTGGGGAAAAACAATCCAGTTAGTTGCTAAATACAAAGAAACCACATGCAGCACAGAAAATCACTAAGCTGCAACAGCTAGAGGATGAAAGAGTAAGTGGGAATATCTCAGGTTCTTGTCCTGCCTTTACTCTGATCCCAGACTCAGCTTACTCATACTCAAGACCCTAGATGTTGTGTTAGATAAAATGAAGTATAACTTCTCCTTAACTATTACAAAAACATATAAAAATGGGTCAGTTCAAGATTACAATGAGAACTGTACTTCAGGTTTCTTATTCTTTCTCTGAAACATGGTTCTGGTCATTACTTGAGATCAAGTATTAGACTAAGGATCTGTGCACTGCAGCCAGTCCTACAAGAGCAGGCTTCCAGTAATACAGTGTTTCAGCTGCAAACATTCAGTGTCTTACTACAGGAAAAACAAAGCAAAACAAAAACCCAACAACATAACCTTAATTTCTGTCTTATTTTCCATAAATCTGATTAATTAGATTAAAAAGTTATTGAATGACAGAGAGATTAGTACAGAACCATATTATGAGTCTTATTTTAGAACATCTCATCCAAATGCGAGTTCTATCAAGTTTTAATGATTTCCTTTTAAAAGTGAGTACCACTTAAAAAGGCTATGCTGTTAGTTTCTTTCTGTTTCTTTGCAAACTCTTTATACAGTTTTTTCATTGGATAAGAATAGAGAGCAAGCCTATCTCTAGCTTAAACTAATAATGGACATTAAAGCACCCTCTGGGAAGAGGAGGGATGAAATAACTACCTAAAGACTGGTTACAATCTTTACTCTATATTATCATGTCAAGTTGTCATGTTGAAATGCATAGAAAAAAAACACGAAAGAGAAAAGAAAAAGCAATCTGACAGTAATTTATACAGCAGATTTCTTAAAGCTGTAAGAATAACAAGTCCTGCTTGATACACTTTGTTTTTTTCACTCATACCTTGAGGGCTTTTCCTCAACATCACTGGAACTACTTTTTAGTGAAGGCTTAAGAAAATTCTTAGCTGAGGTATGGCATGATTTTTCTTACTCCATGACATTTATCGTGGCTGTTCAATTTTTTGAAAAATTCAGAAAAGTTTAAAACTCAGAGCTGATGGAGAAAAAAATGAAAACAGTTGGATGAGTAAGAATCCAAATACCTCAATAATTATAATCAGCAAAATTACCATCAATCGCATCATCTTTCATCCAAAAATCCAAATAGATCATTTTTATGCTACCTTACAGCAAGCATGAATCCTCAAAAGGACACTGATAAAAAATGTGTTTACTTATATTTGTTAATCTATCACTAGCAATTCTGCTTTACAAATCACTGAAATTTACACTTTCTTCCCCATTTCCACTGGCAACCAACACACTTCAGTTTGGAAGAACTACTGATTGGTGAAGATTTTTTCCTTTCATTTGGTTGCAGTAGCAAGTACATGAAACGAATATTCATCACACATCCACATACACGCTCAAAGTCACAAGACACAGCACACACAACACTATTACAGCACCACATAGCTGATATTCATATTAGATATGACATTACTATTTATATTCTTGATACTAATATTACAGTAACACAGGTTTAAAAAAATCTATCAATGTTTGTTTTAAAGAGGAAACAACAAACTAGATGTGGAAATTATATATGAATGACACATACATTCCATTATTTCAGTAAAGCTCTATGCATATCAGCAATGCTCCACGAGAGATATTCAAAGTTCTACAGACCTCCATTGTCTACTGAATAGCTAAATTCCAACTGTAAAATTATACCATACAACTCCTTTAAAGCAATAAGTATTAGCAGAAATCGCTGCACTTGATCTTAAAGGTTTTTTCCAACCTTGACAATTCTATTCTATAATTCTATAGGTCTACATGTCCTACTTTATACGTATTTACTTTGTATAATAGCCAATTCTCCATTATCAAAAAGGAAACACAGAAGTCTAAATTTAAGAGGGGTAGTTCAGGATCTTGTAATTATTATCATCTACACAAGAATGCTTATGTCTTTTATCCAACGAGGGAAGTACCAGAACAGTGGCACAGACCAGCCCATATCACCCAGGCTGTAGCTCCCTCAGTCCATGTCAACCACATTATAAAAAGGGAAAAGGTCCAGCAAAGCAAGGCCAGAAGGAAGTCTAGCAGCACTTTCTACTGAAAATGGATTCATACATCTAACACCTCAACATGCAATTATGTGTGTACATACGCTTTACAACAGGAAGGAATAAACTTAAGCATTTAGGAAGCTTGGCTAACAGTAACTTCGTTTGGATTTTTTCCCTTAAACTGAAATAAAAGGAATCCCGAAGAAAATTACTGTCTCATAGCTTCTGTCTCTCTATTTCTGTTGAAATTCTGAGCTCTAACAGCTTGAAGCTTCCCTAGAAGAGAAATTAAGAAAGAAAAGCTCTGAAGAGAAGTTTAGCACTTGGTTTTTTTAAATATATAGGTATGTGTGTGTATATAACCTGAAAGGTTGAACAAATGAAAACAAACAAAACAAAACAACAAAAAACCAAACAAACAAAAGAGGAAGAAGAAGAAGTTGGTTATATTTTCTATAAGGAATCCTCTAAGTTGGGAACTGAGGAAAAAAAGAATTTAAAACCTGCCTGAGAGTATACAAGCAGTCTGTGAAAGAACAAACTGGGACAATCCCCTTAAATCTCATCATCAACAACTGTTACTAATCTTGTTATGAAAGCCTTACTTTTGCTTGAGGTAAGGCATGAATTTCTTAGTTTCCTCAACTTTCTTCTCTTAATATCCCATTAGACTTTACAGTAAACACTATCTATGAGTGTAAACCTACTTAGAATCTTTCTCAGACATTGGTATGTTGAGGTTTCTTTGTCTAAAGGTACCAACATACTTTATTTCTATTTTTTTTTTTCCACACTATGAATAAACTCACCCAATGACTATATATTCTATCTTTGGGACCAAAGGAAAATCCTAAGGCACACATTGGGATGAAGTAGTATAACTCCCTCTCAAAAATACAAAAGAGTACTTTTAGCTCTCAAACCATTTTCATAGAAAAACAATCCTAAACTCAGAGCACATCTCAGGCTTAATCCATTCCATCCTCTCTAATTTTTAACAATTAATTATAAAGATTTCATTTTCTTTACAGAGCAGGATTATAGGCTACCAATGAAAAAACAAATTACTTGTATTTTCAACTCCACACCTGCTGACATATCATTAGATCATATTATTCCTTCATAAAACAGTCTAGCTGCAACTTCAATAGCACCCTTGGTAATACTTCCACTTGCAATATTGTACTTTTTTCGTTTTAAATAAAAGTCCCAAGCTGTTGTTATTCATGCACAACTTGCATTAACATTAAATAGACCAGAAAGCACAATAGAAATGCAGCGTCTCCATTAAGTTGCCATTTAAGTTTTGGATACACTGATTTACAGGACTTGTACCTTTCACTATGTAAAAGACTCCTGAATGTGCAGTGGTGCTTGGAAGAAAATATGGGGCTGGTGAAACAGCTAAAAACAAGGAGGAAAGCACAAAAGAGAGAGAAGGTAAGGGAGTGAAGGTATCTACCTTTTAGAAAGGAGAGAAAGGAGAAGGTTCCCCTAGGTAATCCTGTGAGAGCCAACAAACTCACAGATAGTATTTGCAGCTACTGGTGGTATTCAGGAAACTTAATGCACCAGTATACATACCCACAGCATATTTAAGTTATTGGCTTCATACAGATCAGCAGCAGTATATTAGCTTTCATCCAGCAAAATTTAAAAGTATAGCTGATCTCTGTGCTTTAGTTGCAAACAATTCAGCTGGCTGCAGAAAGAGTGAGGAGCCTGCAATATTCCCTACAAGGCTATAGATAGGATATAAAATATTTGTAACATTGCTAAGTAGTAAGGCAAGACATCAAAATCTTCCATCTTCAAAGGAGTTTTAGTCAGATAAATCATCCCCTAAACAAGAGGAATACACACACTGCCCCATTTTCAAGAGTTCAAATTGCTTTCTGCAGTTCCTGTGCAGGTGTTTTCCTTGTGTAGGATGTTCAATTTAGAGCAATAGAATTGCATGACTGAAGGATAATCAGGTCACAAGTACTCTAGAGAACAACATAGCTGATACTTTGAACACTTGCCCTTCATACAGTGCAGACATAAATCATAATCCTAGCCTTTCACATCAAAAGCCTATAAATCTGTGAATTACACTGAAACACATATGTGTATTCCAACCCCAAATATTAAGTACCTATAGGAATTTTAAAGATGTAGTATTTAAGAATACATTATAACATTTCTTTTCATTAGAGGCCAGTAACAAAGCCTGAAACCTTTTTCCTCAAATAATCTATTTGATCTATATCCCGTTATGCACATAAGACACATTTTTACCTCCTGCTCTCCCTAACCAGCTGCCAGCCCTGAAAAGAGAGAAGAGAAGCAAAAAAACCTCACCAAAACACTAACTATTCTCTCTGTAAAAAAAAATGAGCATTTCTGTGTGCACATATAAAAATAAAAAAATTCCCTCAATGTAGAAAACATTATATAGAATGGACTTCTTCTACAGAAATAACAAAAAATAAAGTATCGGCGTTTTAAACGGCAAAACTCTTGAGGAGATTCACCCCACACCTTGAGAAATTATTTATTGATTATTTATTGCCAAGGATCTTACCAACTGAGCAACCAGCATTTCTGCAATTCAAGATGTACTTGGTTTCTTGGATTTCTAACAGGACTCCTTGTGACAATCAAAGGGGTGTAGGGAGGGCATTTTTTGTTGATTTGCTTGGGGGGGGGAAGACAGACAGCTGTGGTGAACATAAGGATTTTCCTAACTGGGAAGATGGGCAGCCTGAAGGCAAAGAAACCACAATAACCAACCAATCAGGTTAATTCTTTGCTTTCAAAATTGCTCAAAAAGTGCCAGAACAGGTGCTGATGAATTTGGTTAATGAGATAATTTTCAGACTCCTTTTCCACTGGTAGGCTGCCCCCTGACATGCTGGATTCTTTTTATTTTATAGTAGCACCATAAAAATCAAGCAACAATTTTCAGAACTTCTCCTGTAGTGTCTTACATGCATTTGTATCACAACTCTTAAGAAGCTCCACTTTGCACAAAAAGCTAATTTTCAATTGAGTTTTTGCATTACTGATCCTGATGGCATATAATACACTTGTGTTTGCAACATTACCCATTTTGGCTTAATGCAAGATACAAAAGGGGATTCTATTAAATATATTAGAATACTTTGTCTAATTATAATGTAATTAACCTCCTTTTCATTACCTGTTAGATTTACTCCTATTTACCTGTAACCATCTATACATAGAGTTAAGACTACACATAGAGTTAAGGCTGCTGTTAATGAGAACTTATTTTATTATTGTTTTCTGCATGTAAATCACCTGTGTTGGTAATGATAGATAAATAACAAAATCCTGTCTCCCTAAATAAGTTACTGGGTTTCTAGTTACTTCTGACAACTTTATTCTGCTTGACTCAGTATAGCATCTTCTTATTTGTTCTTTTCCAAACTTATAAAGATAGCATTTCTCATTATATTAGGTCTTGATGGGAAAATTCCAGAAAATATATCTGAATGTTTAATGAGTACAAAGGCTTTTCTAAATCTTCTTTAAAATCTGTGAAGATCTGGAGAGAATTCTCAGCTCTGAAAAAAGCCCTGAAGGGCTACAAACCTGTCCTGGTACTGGATACTTAAATTATAAGCTAATGGAGGTTAAAAAAAACCAAGAGCACCTAAAGAAAAAATGAAAGTTTCCAAAGGTTTGTAGATCAGTGGGCTTTCCTAACAACAGCAAGTAAATCATACAGTTGGTCAGAACTTTTACATTATTGATGATTATTTATGGTAGAGTTAATTATTGTCAGCAGTGTTGTTCCATCTTTGCTCTTGCCAAGTTTTCTTTCAATTTGCCCGCGTAGTCGAACAGTTCACGTGTGACGGGACAACCGGGAAAGCTCTTTGAGCTTCCCGTAACTGTGAATTAATCTGCTGAAATCCTGCGAAGCATCCTGAGTTATCATCAGACACCCTCTGTCCAAACAAATTAAGACTATTACATGTACTGGAAAGAGCAATTCTCTCAGAGTCATGAGCAGTTCTCTAGTCTGGTACTGCCAGTGTGTCAGGATAAAAGATGCACTTTACTGACCTTAGCATTACCAACATCATATCCCTCCAACCTTTCCTAACCCTCTCAAAAATCAACTGAGATGACAAGTGTAAAATCCTGCCAATACCTTAGTACTACAAAAACACCACACACTTTTATAGCAATTCATTCTTGAACAGCAGTATGCAGTTGAGATGCAGAATGGACTACTGCCACACCCCACAACCCTCCTCCCCAAAAAAGCCTTCATTAGTATTCCAGTAGAACGTAATCCATGCTAATGCTTTTAAAGTGCAGGAGAAGTAAAAAGTAAGTACTCCTTGACTGTAAAAAATGAAACACTTAAATGGTAATAGGTTATAAAAGCAGAATTACAATACAGCATTTATGTAAAGTGATTTTCTTCTTATCAAATGCATCTTTTAAAAAGAAAAATAATTCCTATTGGGAAGTAAAAAACAGTCCTTTACCACAGAAAATCGTATTGGTAATTACAATAAGTAACTGAATTCCTACAGTAAATGATATTTAGAAACCAAACACTTGATTCACAATGCTTCTCTTTTTAATTTGAAATTTTCTTACTGATACACATAATCCAGATAGAGGGAAGAGACTACTGAAGACACTATTTTCTATTCTGGCTATGCTGCTGCCTTTGGACAGTATACAGTCATGACTCGAATAATTTTATTAACTTCCTGGCTCCATCAAGAACATTAAGAACTTTGCTTTTGACTTCTACCATAGTTTGTTGCCCTGTAAAGAACAAAATAAGTGTAATTGTAGAACTCTAAAAATTTGCAGAGGAAATTCAGAGCAGCTGGATTTTGCTGGTTTTAAACTTCATTTCATCTGAAGCACTATTTAACAGAGAGCAACCCTTCCGCATTTCTAGAAAATATAAACTTTAGATCTGGTTGTTCATCTGCAAGGTGACTAACAAGCTTAGAAATCTGTCAGCAAAATACTGTGATTATAGTCAGATGATCAGGCTGTGAAGTTATCTGAACTATTAGGATACACATATATTTGGAGAAAAAAAATATTCGGAAATGGTGCTTTTCTTTGAATTATCTTTAAAACAAGAAAGGAGCACTTTCTGGTAGAAGAGTGAATTGCATTTCATTCATTTATGGAACAGCCTGTGTTTCATTCTTGGTGAGCACCACGAACTGAAGCTGAAACCCTGCTGCATCTCAGAGCACTCAGTGACTGACATGAACACTGAAACATGTTGGATTACAACTTTTTGACTCAGTCTGAGGCACACCAGAACCATGCGGTACAGCTGCACTATGCTTTCCAAGAATATCAAAATTATTTTTAAAAAAATAGTGTTTTGAAGAAAACAAATCCAGTCCAAACCTGGTAGAAGTAATTATGCCTGGAATCATTTGCTATCTGGGACAAACTTTCCTGTTACACAACTCCAGAGAAACAAGCAGCTGCTACTGGACCCGAGGGCATTATGCAAGGGCATCTACAACACAGTCCATTTAAGAATTAAATAGAATATATGACTCAAGTTTTATCTTCACAAGTTTATTTCTTCACAAACTGAAGAGATGTGAAAAGATGTAACAGATGTAAAGACATTGGGCAGATAATTAGGAAACTTAAAAATATTAGGAGGAGATAATGCAGTCAGATGAACAAAATACTGTTTTCCTTCTTTCATTTTGGCTTTTGCTAGCTGCTGTTGGGTAGGGAATGGAGTATACATGAGGAACTAACACTGTGCATCACAGAAAACAGTTTGGGTTGGAAGGGACCTTTAAACATAATTTAGTCCAGTCCTCCAGCAATGAGCAGGGCCATCTTCAACTAGACCAAGTTGCTCGAAGCCCCATCCAATTCAGCCTTGAATGTTTCCAGGGATGGGGCATCTACTGCCTCTCTTGGCACCCAGTTCCAGTGCTTCACCACCCTCATTGTAAAAAAAATAATTAATTATATCTAGTCTGAATCTACCCTCTTTCAATTTAAAAGCAATACCCCTTATATGAAATGGCTTAACAAATCCAAATGTATATTTATTTATTATCATGAAAAAATAATGAAGAAAATATTTTTTTGCCTTATAAAACCAACTTCTAAAACCACTATGAAATTTTTGTATTATGAAATAGAAGGGCTACACTACTTAGCTAAAATGCTTCATTGTCACAAAATTTGTATATTTGCACAAACTGTCCTTCAAACTCAAGTAAAGTACAGAACAAAAAACATCCTCATTTGTTTCTTCCTTGTAAATTATAGTATTCATCAATGTTCACCAATGTATAGTATTCATCAATGTACCAGAGGACAGAGCTCTTCAGCAGTTTTTAAAAATGCTAATCTATGTATCTGTTTGTAAAGCCTGAGACCTTACTACTCTGTCAGAATGTCATCAGATCAGAAGATACTCTCTCCTGAATAGGTGTAGATTGAGAGTAAAATGTACCAGTATGGGACAAAGATGTGTATATACTAGTGACCAACAGCCAAGAACTTACCCTTTGGCAAATGTTTCAAATCAAAATAACAACGTGCCGAATGGAGGAATAAGTAGTATAAGAAGTAACATGATATCATCTTTCTTGTTTAAATGAAGTCTTGCTACTTGATAATGTGATTTTATTTTAAAAAATTAAAAATAATTATTTTCATTCTTTCAGCAACAGCATTAATGCAGCTGTGTCAATAAATATTAAAAACCTGTCATTTATCATTCTGCAGAAAGTCTGCTTTGCTTGGTACATTGACATAAACAGAACAGTTTTTGCCTTCCTGCAGGAAAGCCTTGCATAAATAGGTGTGCTAATTTAGTAGGGATGTCCTGACTGTATGGCTTTCCCAGCTACATGCATTAACTTGCAAGTCCTGCCTTGCTTTCCAATGGACTCTGGAGATACTTGGTTGCCTGCACCAGACTAAGAGAGAACTGCATCGCAGGATTGCTTCTACCTACCACTGCTCTGCACACTATCTGCCTACAGAAAGACATATTAAGGAGCAGAAAGGAGAAGAATTATTCTAACAGTCATTAAATAATACAATTAAATTTTATGTTACGTCACAGTAAGATGGAAAAACTATGTAATGTTGCAACATTGTCATGACATCGTAAAAATAAAAATATTTTAAAAATTTAAATTAAGAAGTAACAATTCTTATTCTATAAGAACAGTTATTTAGGAGTCCGTTTATACTGTTTCTCTTTATGGCAAAAGGCAAAGTTTACTGTCAGCACCATCTTCAGCATACCTGGTGACTGTAAACCATTACCATCTACAGTTCCATATGTAACTGATATTTCTTCTTAATCTGCCTACTTTAGAAAAAGATCAAAACCATAGAATCATAGAATCACAGAATGGCTTGGCTTGGAAGGGACTTAGTTCATCTAGTTTCAACCATCCAGCCATGGACAGGGATCAGGTTGCCCAGGGCCCCATCCAATGTGGCCTTGAACACTTTCAGGAATGGGGCATCCACAATTTCTCTGGGTAACCTATGCCAGTGTCCCACCACTTTCACAGTAAAGAATTTCTTCTTAACATCTAACTTAAATCTCCTTTTAGTTTAAAACCATTCCCCCTTGTCCTATCACTATCTGGCCTTGTAAAAAGTCCCTCTCCCTCTTTTTTATAAGCCCCCTTTAAGGTACTGGAAGGCTTCTATAGAGGTCTCTCTGGAGCCTTATCTTTTCCAGGCTGAAAATTTATCGGCGTAGGAGAGGTGCTCCAGCCCTCTGAGCATCTTCATGGCCTCCTCTGGACCCAGTCCAACAGGCCCACATATTTCTTGTGCTGAGGACCCCAGACCTGGATGCAGTACTCCAGGTGAGGTCTCACAAGAACACAGTACAGGGGCAGAATCCCCTCCCTTGACACTCCTCTTGATGCAGCCCAGGATACACTTGGCTCTCCCGGTTGCAAGTTCACACTGTTGGCTCATGTCCAGCTTCTCATACACCAAATTGCCCAAGTCCTCTCTGCAGGGTGGCTCTCAATGAGTTCTTCTCGCAGTCTGCACTAATGACTGGGATTGCCCCATCCCAGGTGCATCACCTTGCACTTGGACTTGTTGAACCTCATGAGGTCCCCCTGGATGTCATTCCCTCCTTCTGTTGGATCAACTGCATCACAGTTTAGAGGACAATCAGAATTTCCAACCAGTAGTAATGAAATCATTTCACTTTAAATAATAGAAATTAAAAAATAAAAAATTAATGTTATTTTAGTATCCAAACCCTCCTGGAAGAGGTGACCTGTATAACATAGACACAATTGAAAATGAAAATTCAGTCACCTTATCCACCTTCCCCATCACTCCAGTGAGTTTATAATTGCAGAAAAGAAAGGCAATGAGAGAATTATTACAGCAGGATAAAACTGAAGAGAGTATAGCTCTCCAAAGGAAAGGAGTGTTAGAATACCAGAAAATGCTACATTTATATGCTCAGAGAATGTATTTTACTGTCAGCTGGAAGGGATTTCATTTACTGTTTTTCTGCATTTCAGAAAGCTAATTCAAATTATTCACTCAACTGGAGCAACGAGCTTTGTGGGTAAATAAGTGAGATGTTCCCAACTAGAGGGGGAAAAAAAAGCACTCCAAAAAAATCCTAAAATAAATTATTTCATGCACACCGAGAAAATATTTGATACTGATGTACATAGGTGCCTGCACTAATTTAAAATTAGGTACCAAAAAACCCCATTAATTGGTTCACTGTTCAGGGCAAGAAGAAAACTTTACAATCTGTGATAGCATCAAGTCCTCTCTTTTTAACAGTCAGTGTCACACTGCTTTGTTTTACTTGCTGGGATTCTGCTGCACTTGAGAACCATCACCAACTGCTGTCACTTAGCAGACTGCCTTTTTAAATATGGTTAATGTGAAACACTTCAAATAAATTAATGAATGAATGAGGAGCACTTGATAAAGAATCTGCCATTAAACTTTTTACCATTCCTTGATATGACTCATGATGTTTTGTTTTAATTGTGGGTCTGCTATTCCAATGTTGCAATGTAAAAATTTTCTTAAGAAAGGATGTTCTTTGATGTTTGATCTTTGTATACTTCATACATTTTGTATATTTTCAAGCCTGAACAACAAGAAAGGAGATTTAATCCATGAAACAGAGAGCAGCTAACCAGCAACCTGTAAGCGATGTCCAGGTGTTAGAAAGACAAATTACTTGTCAGTAGAATTGCATTGTTAAGGTTTAGGGCTCAACATGTTTCAGTGCTCTCAGACCTAGGGGGAGGTTAACAAAGCCTGGGAAGAAAGATGTACCACTGATAGTGGACATAAAGAATGCAGAATTTACAGGCCACAAGGACATTTGGCAGAACTCACAAGATAAGGAAGAAACTAATAAAGACAACTCAGCAACAGTGCTGAATCAGGTCCAACTAGGGAAAAGGTAATTCTGGCAGGGGGAGTTGGAGGCCCACTGACTCATGGACCACTGACTCAAGAAACCCACCAACCCAAAAGAAGAGAAAGACTGAACATGTGGACTAATTAGTATGAGACTCGGAGAATTGTTAACCAATAGAAGATAGAATACTAACTAATAACAGAACTATGTATCTTGTAGCCAGTGAACATTAATGCCTTTCTTTGCTAAAATGTATAAATAGTAAAAGTTTTGATAGTTGAGGTGCTTGATTTGTGGAATACCTCTGAGAACCCAGGCTTGTGCAATTATGAAATAAATAATCAATGTCTCTCTCAAGTATGTGATTAATGGCTTGTTGAGCACCAGGTAACAAATTCAATTTTTCTGGACAACACCAATTGCCCGGAGAATTCAGATCAGCCAAAAGTGAACAAACATCTTAGGTCATCAGTACTCCCAGCATTCAATTAACTGTCATTTAAGCAGATTTCAGAGATAAATAGTAAAGGTTTCCAACACTGTCCAGAGTTGCTACTGAGAAGGAAGAAAAATAGACATGGCTTCTAATTTCAAGTTTATTGTTAATATTTGAGGTGGCAGCACGCTGAACTGCTGGAAGGTGCACCATGTGATAATGGTGATTGTCTTGCATAATTTGAAATTAATTATTTCAGGGTAGATCCACAGAGGGTTTTGGCAGTTGCAGCATCAGAAAACATCCAGAATATGCAGCCTCTGGTCATTCCTCTGCCTGCAGAATAAATGGGAAAGTTCACTTTTTCCTCCCTATACAATCCTCAGCAGAAAACAGGCAATAAGCTGTATTTCTACGACTAAGATTTCCTAAGGCAGGTATCTCCACTTAATACAGCTCTAAATCCTCTTTTGTAGTTCAATTCCCCATGGCCTTTTCTTAAAAAATAAAGCAGGTTTCAATTTTTTTATCTTTACATGCAATTGAAAGACCATGTTGTAACTGCCCTTCACACAATTATAATGACTGCAATGCTTGCCTAGCAAATCACTGACTCATTTTTCTCCACTGAGGGCCTCAAACATTAGTCTAGAGATCTAGGTCCTTCCCTAAGGACCAATAAATCTTTAATTATTTTATACAAAGTGACCTAGTTTCAATAGAAAACTGGCATCCAGTAATATTTTTTATGAGGGTTAGTTCTGATTTGAACAAAAGACTTCTACAGACACAGAAAAGGACTCTACTACCTCTTCCTCTGATGGTATTTATGAGCAAAAAATCCAGTAATTGCATTTCTTAAGGCTACCAATTTGCCATCATACTTCAGTAAGAAGCACCTACTGACTTGGTCCCATTTGGGAACACAGATTAATTTAAAGGCTGGTGAACAGTGACTGGTTTAGCAATAAAGTCTCTATTATAACTTGGAAAAATTTAACACCTGAGCTACAGACACACAAACTCAGACTCTTCCAAAGTGGAAGTTACTATGCAGACACGTCAAGAATTTCACCTTTAGATCTGCATAACTCAATGTCTTTGTGCATGCTTTCCCTACCTCCTCACTAGACCAGCACCTACTGCTGGTTCATAGAATCATAGAATCATAGAATCAGCCGGGTTGGAAAGGACCTTCGAGATCATCAAGTCCAACCCTTGATCAACTACCGCCATGGTTACTAGACCATGGCAGTAAGTGTCACATCCAGTCTCATCTTAAAAACCTCCACAGACGGAAAATCCACCACTTCCCTGGGCAGCCCATTCCAATACCTGATTACCCTCTCTATAAAGAATTTCTTCCCAATATCTAACCTAAACCTGCCCTGGCACAGCTTAAGACCATGCCCTCTTGTCTTACTGATGGCTGCCTGGGAGAAGAGACCAACCCCCACCTGGCTACAACCTCCTTCCAGGTTGTGTAAGGATGGCCCAGTGTTGTTGCTGCACACACAGAGTCAAGCCCAGCACCCTACCACTGATCTCGGCTTTACAGAAGCAAACACTCGTCACAGAATTCAGCACAGACGCAGTGAAAATGATTAAACTTAGCAAGGGCAGATGTGGAGCATCAGTGATTAGGTCACTCATGTCCCTGTTGCTCTTGGGCATAGCTGTCATTGGGAACAGCAGAAAAAATGATACAAAAGATGAGTGCTGAGGCATGTACCTGAAGAAAATACCATCCTGGGAGAAGCTTCTGGTCAGCACTATCAGAGGCAATCCCTAGAAGGATGCACACTGACACTCCTCATGCTACATGCTGAAATTAAGGCCATAGTTTCATGGACACTTTAAGCCAATGTAAACCTTAAGGAGAAATATTTCTATCCCTAGCTTGAGCCAGCACAGCTGTGGTAAGCCAAAAGAGAGAAGCAATTCAAGCTAAAAGTGAGGCATTTTCCATTCTCCATATCTTTAACATTTATCGCTTTCTCTGAGCCAATTCATCTCATAATCTAAAAAATGCTGAAGCCAGCACAAAGGAGAGATTGGCAGAATAAAAAGAAGCTGGGTATGGCAGGGGAGTTGGAAAACCTCATTCAATTGCAGTGTTGACTTCCAAAACTTATGAAATTAAGACCTAAACTGTATCAGTAGCCCACTTCCAGCTTTTTCATGCACTTCTGCCTACTAAACATCTAATGAGATTTTATAACCTAGAGTCCACAAGAGTTTTTTTAAATTTAAAAACATATGGCCAAATAGATGTGATCATTTTTTCCAGCTATTTGTAAACACTCATAGTGATCTAGCTGAAAGTATAAAATTAGACATAGCTGTAAAAAATTATGAGAAATGCAATGAATTGTACTTCACAGCTTGTTGCAAACACACCCAAGGACTGACATTGATGTTATTTTGATTTTACATAGAGTTCCGGCCTAACAGGCGGCATTTTCTATTCATCATTTTTGTTTGGAGAAAGAAATTAAGACCATTTAATTTACTCCCTGTTCCAAAACATTGCTAACATCTGTATCCTCATCCCTTTATATTTGCAGCAAATGGATGCATTTGGAAAAAGGATTTTTAAATCTAAAGTGGTACAGAGAGTTCCAAGAATTTCCACCATTATCAGACTTTGAACCCTTTATTAGAAACACTACAGAGATTTTTAAAGAGAGGAGGGATTAAGGAGAGAGGAACAACCTAATTTATTTGGGCACTGAAAAATATTCTGCACATACTGTTGGATTTTCCAATACCTGCAAGTCCTTTGTAGAATAATACAAAAGAAAACTGAAAACATATTTGAAAAAGCAATGATATGACTTGATATGATATAATAAGGACAGAAATGGGCAGATGCTAGTGCTAAGTAAAATAGATCAAAAAAAGACAAGTTGTGTCTCGGAAGAGACCTTTAAAAAATTAAACTTGTTTTATTTGATACCCTTCTGAAAAGACAAACTAAAAAAGATCCTAATCAGAACATTACTATGAGATGGTTTCCTTCTCTGGGAACAGGAAGCAAATGGGAAACTGCAACTTGAGAGCACAGGGCAGAGAATGGAAGCCAGCAGTTGAGCCTAGGAGATACTGAGCATAGGTTATGAGCAAAGTTTTATTACTCCAGAGGAGGAAGAAATTGTTTGGTTATGAAGAGTTACAGAAGAGTTTTAAAACTGCCTTTCCTTTGTGCTTTTCCAAGGCATAGGTCCTTCCTTACTCAATTTTTTTTTTTAAGTTTATTATTATTGTTATTTTTATAGCATGGCCTGTTGTCTCCCTTTCCACCTTATAATTGCACCTTAATTTATCTCCTTTATTCCCGTGACTCCGCATATTCGTATGAATCCACTAAAATCAGCCATCAATGTGTGTACTATACCCAAGACTTGTAGATGGCCCCTCCTAAGCGCTACACGAAGACCAAAGAATCTTGTGCTGCTAAGAACCACCCCGCTGGTTTGGATGGGTTCAGCCCCATCCAGCACAGTGTCCTGTCTCCAATGGCAGCACAGGTGCCAACCCAGAGACAGCTGAGAACAGAGCATGCATAAATAACAGCACGTCTCCTAACCTCTGGCTCAGAGGCGTGGAAATTCAAAGCGTAAAAGTAATACAGAAGAGAAAGGATGGTTGTTTTTTTGAAAAGTATAAAAAAAAGAACGGTAGCAGAGGGAAGAAGGAATTCAGGATGACAACGGAGGAACACACTGCATTGGTGCAAACTCTATAGGGTAGTTCTCCAAAAATGGGTTGGAAGCTACAGAGCAATGACAGCATGCTACAAAGGTGACACGTACAATGCTATGCCCATTACACATTTCAGTTGCTGCTCTTTTTGTCACTCATACTTTTAGATAAATCATAGGACTATGTCCATGCTATAACAGTGCTTTTCTTTTCTTTCTCTCTGGCTCAATTAAATCACTGTGATCTAGGAATTTTAACAAAGAGTATCCTGCTTGGTTTCAGGTGAGGGGAAAACAAATCCACAGAGCCACAATCCATGCGTGCCCACTGACCCAGTATATTTACAACTATCACATAATCTGACATCAGAAAATAATACGGAGCAACACCATGAGCAGTCGTCTTAGCAAAAAAATTAGATGTACACAGGTGTTATTCAATGATCTTGAGAGAGGGATTCATAACTAAATAGATAAATAAAATTTGTTTCACACTAATAAAACGCTGTTCATAAGTGCTCCAATTCGGTGAAATTCTAGTTGTGGCATCACGAGCAAGAGCAACACACAGATATGAAACAGTCAGCACAAAGCATTAGAGAAGGTCTTTCTCACAGCAAGGACCATTCAAAACTAGAGGCATAAAACACGGTGCAAGGCAGCAGTGACCTGGATTTTACCTGAACATTTTTAGTTTTCCTGATTAGAAAGATTTTGCATATTTGCCAATAATATAAAAAAAATCTGGACCGAAGCTCTAAACATATGTGAAGCATAGTGAGCAAGCCAAGACTTCTAAGAAATAGAAGTTACTGCCCATAAAAACAGTAAATCTGATGCATTTAGTAACCATCGAGGGCAGGCAATGGCAATTCAATGCAGTGCATCTGCACATTCTTCTGCCTGGGAAATTCCAGACAGAATTACAGCTGCCCTGTCACTGCTGACCTTACAAACCACTCTCTTACAGCCCCTCTCCACATTTTCTAACTTAAATATGAAACTTGTGAATGTACAACCCTAACTATAAGGCATGGGTCACATTTCAGGCAAATATTGTACTCCAAGTAATTTAAAATGTAAATTAGGTAAACTGAATTCTGATAGAAGCTATTTTTATAGTAACACCTGCAAAACATCTTGATAGTAAGAAAGATGCTGAATTCTTTACAGACAGTAGAGGGCAATTTGTGTTCATTTGCATACTGCAAAATTAAAATTTGTCTGACAATAATTTTGTTATTACAGCACTTATTTCTGGAGCATCTATCAAAGCATTAAACATAGACCCTCTAAGGAGAGATCAGTTACTGTGCAAGTTGAAAAACAATCAATTTCAAAGTTAATCTGGACAAAGTAATTTATTTATAACATTAACAATTATTATTGCTTGAAATTCCAGAAATGCAAGGAGAACCTAGCGGAAAATGGGACTGCTTGTCACACAAAGTTGCTGTCTTCATCTAGAGATCAAAAACACAGCTGTTAAAATACTGTAAGAGCCTCATCCAGATGAAAAAACCCAACTTAAGCTGGTGCAGATAAAAAGCTCAAGGAGAGACAGATTCAAACCAGCAAAGCCACATCTTGTTAAAGCATATGTCGCCTGTCCACAATACTTTTAACACATGCTAGAACATACTGGATGCATTATCACATTTATTGCCTTGACAACAAAGATAGAATTAATAGTACAGGGTAGTAGTCCTTGTTCCAAAGAACTAAAATTTGAGAGGAAGCTAAGGAAGCCGTATTTTCAGATGCAATTTAAGAAGTTTTTTTCTGGGAAGCAAACAAAAAGCCAAGATTGTTTAAAATTTTCTGGTTAACTAGAAGTCCTTCCCAAATGCTGTTCTGTGCCTGGCAAAATAATTTTTAAAAAAAGGAAAACTAAGGAAATCAATTTTAATTAAAAAGTGTTTGTAAAAAAATATTTTATAATAAAACCTTTCAATTTTTCAGGGGTTTTTTTTGGTTGTTTGTGTTTTTTGGGGGTAGTGGGGGTGTTGTTTTGTTTGGGGTTTTTTGCTGTTGCTTTTGTGGGGGGGTTTTTGCCTTACAGCTGACGATTAAAAAAGAAGTTCAGAGTCAATGGAAACAGAATTTGTTGCAACAACCAAGTATATTTTTCCCCTACAAATTTTAAAATACCCCACATTTTCCCCAGCACTGATATTGGATATTGTATTTAGGAAAGCTCTACTGAAAATACCTTATATCAAGTTGCTCTTGATCTCAAGTACTAAATTCTCATTGTTATTTAGCAGAGAGGCATGTTTTCTTACTATTGTTCCAAGATATCTCAGCTCCCTTCACCAGAAAAACCCAGAGGTACCCCAAAAACATTCATCAGTCAAAAATTTGTCCCATATGATGTGGTGAAGAGAGTGATTAACTGCAATATTGACAAACTTACAAGCAATGTGTAAGCTAACAAGAAGCAGTCTTACCACTGGTTTTTAACTGCATTACTTACAAAAGCCCTTGCTTTTTACATTTATAATGCATGACGTAAATTTATTTCTGTCTTTAGAAGACTGTCATAACAACAGTGAGGTATTTCTAAAGGAAATCCTCCTGTGAGAATTTGGTTTATTCCACATATACCAAGTGCGACTTCTACAGCTCCCTGTCTTTAAAATTAAAACTTAAGATCAATAAATAATTTCTTTTTCACTATTAAAATGAAGAGTGCAAAAATAACTGTTTTGTGTCCTCACTAACTTGCCAATGTAAAGCCTCTGTTTAGAATGCAACAACATAGTAAATCCAGGAAATTTACTGCAGCAGTGAATTAAAAGTAAGACCCAGCTATTCACAGATTTGTTTTTAAAAAAATAAGTTTACTACTATAACTTGAACTTATAACTGGACTGTACTTGGTGGACATGGCATGACCTTATCACACTTGTACAAGTTTATCTGAGAAAAAAAAAATTCAACAGCCATTATGAATATGAATTATGCTCTTCACGTCTTCAGCTAAGGCTTTCACTCATGCCAGACTGTGCTCAGTTCTAGATGGGCAGGTGCACCTCTAGCAGACATGGCAGTGGCTTCATATTCGGAACAGAACATAACCTTACCTCTGGTGTGCCCCCACATGTTCACAGATAAAATGCAATGCTACACTAAGAAATGCAGCTCATGGTGTAACAGGCAGAAGTTGAAGAGTTCAGCACCATGACATGCGGTGCTGCTTAGAATCATAGACTGGTTTGGATTGGAAGGGATCTTAAAGGTCATCTAGTTCCAACCCCCCTGCCACGGGCAGGGACAACTTCCACTAGACCAGGTTGCTCAGAGCCCCAACAGCTCACCCAGCAGCTAATTCATACTCATGCTGTCAGAACAAACATCACAGTGCCAACAACAGGCTTTTTAAGACCAAAAGGTTAAATCAAAGCACTGGCAAGAATCTTTTCAATCCACCTGAACGCTGTGTATAACCAGTAATATATGCAGGCCCATATAAATAAACACACACGAACATGCATCCTGCCAACTATATGAAAAAAAATTCATTTTTTGACTGCAGGTCAAGAGAAATAAAGATATTTAAAGCTTAACTGAACTCTCATGTTAGGGAAAGAGCACTTGTGGATTTTGTTTTGTTTTTTTCAACCTTTTGAATGGAAACTGGAAGTAATGGATAATGTCCCTAGAAAATGGTGCTTATAAATAATGATACAAGTATAGAGCAATAATTTAAAATAAAATAATACTCAACAACTCAACTAAGGAACACTGCTTCTAGGAGTTCATGGCTCAGTTCATAATTTTAATGTAGATCTAGCAGTTCAAAAAAAGAGGCCTATATATTGAATACATTTCCTTTACTTCTTAGCGATTGTGATATAATACAAAATTATACATTTCATTTTGTAGATTTTTATAACTAACTCGATCTGTTCTTTTGCTGAAGCACTCTTCAAGATTATAGCCTAAACCAGTAAAAGTAAGAAATTTTTTTTTTATAACTTGATTAAAGAAAAAATAGATTACTGAAGTGTGATGTATGTATTTCAAGTTTACTCCAACCTGACTAGCTAATTAATATTTTCATTTAAAACAAGATAACCTAAATAACAGCAATAAATTCACAATGAAGTCCATAAAAGACTCACCTGTGAATTTTGTTTATGTTTTCATTGTCTTGTTTTTAAGCATAGCACTGAAAAGGTGGATAAATCAGGCTACTATTGCCAGTCTTTATGGCAGCCACATATTAGATTAAACTACAGAACTATATTTAACCTGAGAAGATAGGGTCCCATTTATGTAATCCTACTTTAGGAGCTTCTAATGAGTTACTGCAGCCTAACCCAGATATGCCTGGCAGCAAGTTCCCTGCTCTTTCATGTCAACTCAATGATGAGAGTACAATTTCATTGTAAAAATTGCTGCACAGCACAAAGAACGCTCTTGTTAAACATGGTGATCATCAATATAATCAGTAACCTAAAAATAAACTTCTGCCTAATTTAGCTTGTATTTATAACACAGAAGCTTTATCTTTATTTGCATTGTATTTGCTACACAGCCATAGCCAGTGTTACTGGGAAGAGATTCCTGAGGCAGGGGAATAACTAGTCAATGGAATTAGGTAAGTAAAGAAATTGATAAGTTCTTTGACACTAGAGCATTCACAGAGAGAGCAGATGCCTACATTTACAAGTCAATGAACACAGGCAGAAATTACTGAAAGATGCTTCAGGACTCAAATCATATGTTGAGTTATTACCACAGTGGCCTCTTTTTGCCTTGAAAATCTCCTGACAAGAATGCTAATCCATCTTAGAAATGTCTTCATCTTTTAGAGAGCATCCGCCGAGAGTGGGGCTTCCCCAGCTGTGAGTCCAGCTTCCCCAGCTGAGAGTCCTGAATCCAGCCACCTGCCTCACAGGCACATATGGAACGTGGGGATCAGCAGGGGCCGGGGCGAGTGCCGGTCACTCGGCAACATCTGCCCACTGATCAAAAGTGGCATTAATGAAATGCTAAGAGCAGTTTAGTTCACTCCTTCATGCTGAAAGACAGCCCTAGTGACAAAAGGTGTGTGTAAAAAGCAACACATTAGATGGTAAAAGGAGCAGGGAAAAGGATGAAGCTGTTCAGAACATGCTTTTTGACCCAATTCATCTACTGCAAATACCTTGCCAAATACAATCATAGTACTTTTTGAAATCAAGCACAGCATGAAATGCAAAACAGAGATGTAGGAAACAAGAAGGCCCAACTACAAACAGAAGAAATAATCTGTCATTGCATCACACGTTTCAGTACCTGTTGTTTCTAGATTTGGCTGTGTTTAGAGGGTTCTTAGCTTGAAGTTCATCTCAAAAATGATCAAAATGCAAAAATTATATATGTATTAAAATAGTTTGAATTTCAGTGTCACTACTTACTTTCTCCACATGATGTCTATTGATACTGTATATACAGGGAAAGCATTAAAAATGCATTTCAAAGCGATGTAGTTTCTGATCATCACATTTTCTCTGGGGCACTAGGATGCCTTTCTCTGTTCTTGTATCTGGTGCACAGATTTCAAGATTCAGAGGACAGCAACTATACCAGGCATGTAGACATGACATTCCCAAAACCAAACAAGGTCAATAGACCATAAACACAGTATTTTGGCTTCAAATCCTAATTATTTCCCTGCAAAGCTAAAGCTAAAGTCCAGTGGAAAGTTCTTTTACTAATTTGGCTCTTCACAAAGGAAACAATGAGGTGCCTCAGAGATAAACAGTTTACACTTATTTTACTTGAATATTTTATCAAAAAATTTGATTACAGGAAAAAAACCCACAACAAATAATGTACCCAGTTCTATCAGAAAATTTGGTATTGGCTTGGTTGTTCACATGAAACACATTAATTTTAATGCAGCTCAGTCTGGGAGAGAGGGAGACATGAATCCTTCTCCATTGACCTGGTCATTCGGATGAACTGCACAAAAGGGGCCAGGCACTGAACCATCTCACAAGCACGTTTCACTTAGGGCTTTGTCTAGATCATATACTGCACAAATGGATGAAAGACTGAGAAGGAAAGTCTAAAAGACAATTTTCTATAAATGCGGCTTTGATAAAGACTGACTTTTAGTATTGTTCTCAAGCTCAAGAAAGCTAATCTATATGTCCAGAAGCAAACAATACAATCAGTGGAAAACCCGGCATTAAACAATGACTCAGCATGTTGACTGAGCCTCAAACTCTGAATAAAAAATTTATAACATATTTAAAATTTAGAAGGGTGGTTACACTCAAAGAGAAAAAGAAAGTAGTTAGCTAGTAGTAAGCTGACTAAAAGCAAAAATCAAAAATTAGAAAATAAGTAGCTTGCTATTTAAAGAAAGAAAAAAGGTCACTTTTCTTAGTGTAAGGGCAATTCAGGGAAAAAGTCATTAAACAAAAACACTGTAAATTCTCTGTAAATTTAAAGTAATCCAACATGACATGATCTTCAAGTAAAAAGCTGATGTTGAGTTCAGAAATTCCATGCTTAGCACCAGTAATGTTATTATAAAATATGTTTCTTTGCCATTATAAGGGTAAATTTGAATCTAATTACTAACATTTATTATTAAAAATGCATAATATAAAGACATTATGAATATTCATAAAAGTGCATTACACAAATGTACATACAGATGATCTGTGCAGACTGAAATGTATAGTCTCTCCTACAAAGGCAGATAATCTCAATGGAAGAAAAGAAGCAATTATGTAAAAAGGAAATGTAGAATGAAACAGACATCAGAAAAAGATTAAATTCAAGTTACACAGGAGACTTATGTGCTTCATGAATAAAGAAGGAAGAAAACTTCAGTAAGTGAGAAATCATGCTATGAAGAAAAGAGAGGAGGTGTATCAACTAAATATATATAGTAGTATGCAGATTATTGTACGGATACATGAAACATCAGAATATAAATTCTACTTATCAAAAATAGAATGAGTTTTAGCCATGTTAGAAAATGCAAAGCTGAGCTCCCACTTACAGATCAACACTATGAACATGCCATTTTCCTGTTGGCTCAGTATCTCATGTAGAAGGACGACAAAAGAATTTATTCCTTTCCTGCCATGTGGATAGGCAGAAGGATAGCTAAACAACCACCAGTTTTGAGCACACTGCTTTCTGCCTTATCAGGAACAGGATGATAGTTTTGTCTCCTTGACATACTTCCATAGCCAGTACTCCAAACACAGAAGCAGCAAATCAAATTCCCCTGGCATTAAAAGAAGAAATAAATCTCTGCACAGAGACTATTATTCCCCACACATATACTTAGGAATGGAAGCAGAGTCAAATTCTGATCCAGCTGGCAGATTGTCTCTACAGGTATACCAAGGCATACCACACAAATATACAAGTCTGGCCATATTCTGCAGGTTAAGGCCCCCGTGCCCCCCAATGTTATTAGAAATGCTCTCTCTTTTCTTCCTTGTATTAAAAAAAATAATTGTTTATGTGATTTTCAATACAAACACCACAGCAGTCTACTCCAATATTCCAAAACCAGAGAAAGAAATGCAAAATTTAATTGAATTGCTTAAGTAATGAAGCTTTGATATTTAATTGATTTGCTCGAAACTGTAAATTGCTAAAAACAAAACATTTTTTTAACCTGACAGTCCCATTGAGACCAATATTGCAAGCTTATTCAAAGCTGTTTATGAGCAGAACTAATACTAACAGCATGCAGAAAAGATACCTCAGATCCAGAGCTGGGTTTGAACCTCTGCTTGCCATGATTATAGGATAAAGCTTCATTTTCACATTTGCATAGGTATTACCCAGTAGAGTTTGAAGCCCAGATGACAGAATCAAGGGTGGACAGTGTTCAGTGCCGCTCTACAAGCCAGGATTTCCTGCAACTCATTTCCCACACTCCTCTTGGACTCAGCTATTTATTAGTTTATGTGTATTTAAACAGCGTTTAAGTCTTCAGCCACACAGCTGGCACCATTTCTCCAACATCCTCCTCACCTGAGTCAAACAACTCTAGATAGTACATTGCAGAATACTGGCTAACCAGTGCATCACAAAACCTGCTGCTCCAATGTGATCTATAAGCTTCAATACAGCAGAGAAGATGGTGCTGAGATAGGCTTTAAAAATATCTGAAGAAATAAATAGTCCTTAATGGACTGGATGAAGTCTCTGTAAAGAGATGTCAAGCTAGAGAGCATTTGGTCTTGTATACTGGCTGTAATTCAAAGGGACAGAAGTGGGCAAGGAGAGGAAAGCAGGAACAAACCAGGGAATCTGCAGTCAGAGGATTGTGAGTGGGTGTGCATGACCAGATTGCAAAGGGAACCAGTTTTGCTGTCAATGAGCCATAACATCTCAGTTGAGCATATTGAAAACATTTACCTGAAAAAAGAGAGGAAACAAATCTGGAATGACTGGACAGTTTTCCATAGAGCTGGAATTATTAATAGTCACAGAAGCCTTGTTCAGGAATTTTAGCACGTGTTACAAGCCATCTCTCTGCTCTTGATCTTTTGATTGACCAGTCAATCAATTTTATGTGTTACCCAGGAAGAGTCACAAGACAAGGTAACTCCAGTGTATCACAGGTCTCTAAGTTGAGATCTTGCTAAAGCTCATATGGAGAACAGGCCTGCAGTTTGCTTCAACAGATTCAGGACACAATCAGACTGAGTCTCACCTCCTTAAAATTTACTTTAAGATGAAATATTTATCATCTCCGTAAGAGTGGCTTTTACAAATATAAAAAGTCTTTTTTTCCTCTGGAGCAGCATATGTGCTATTTACATAGCAAGTTAAAATGAGGACAGCAATGTTCATGATCACGTTCCAATGGTGTTTGTATACAGTGTCTTCAGCCCACTAAATGCATGTGACATGCAGCGTTTCCACCAAAGACCTTGAAGCCAAGAACAATTTCACAAGCCACAGCAAAAAAAAAACCAAGAAAGTTCTCAAAACATTAGGAAAGACAATCTGTTACTTAGAGAAAGTTAAATCCTATTTGCCAAAAACAGATAAGAAGACCACAGCACCCAATGCACAACATCTGAGAGGGAAATATTGCATGCACACACTGTAAGAATTCCTCTGCTTCAAAGGCACAATCGTTTCTTGTCATCCAAAATCTGCTTGGGACTGGGATGAAATAAGTATATACCACCTGTCCGGCACCCAAAGGGTCAGTCTGTCAAGAATCTACAGCAATTATCAATACTGGCAAAATCACACCAGTCAACAACTCCAAGGTTCAGAAACAAACAGAGAATTGCTTATGCATCTCCAGTGCCCTCTACATGGTCAGTCCACCTTCTGGAAAACTTCATCCAGGCCTGACATCTGCCACCAAATAGAAAAGACTCAGAGAGCACATGCAGTTAAAGTCAAACACATCAGTGAATGAAGACTAATGCTCCCCAGAAACACTGGAGCTTACTGAAAAATGCTAAGGGAGAAGTTCTAGGGCAGTTCAAATGTGAAGGGCTTAGGTCTTGAACTGACAACAAAACTAAGCACAACCAACGAAGTCCTAACAACACAGGCATGGAAGATATAAAGCTTTGTGACACACATATTCACGGGTAGGTTTAATGAGTCTCAGAACTACATGACAACTTGATTGAATTTATTCACATTTTAATTCATAAAAGTACTGTGTTAGTTTTATATTAACATATATACAGAATACTATAGAAGAAGGTCTGAGCACTTCATCAATTACTAAAATTTTGGTCTGTGGCCCCAAAGTCACATTTATCTACTAAAATCCATAGAATATATACAAGTACCAACTTACAGTCCCATTTTTCAGGGCAGGTTTTATCAGTCAGAAACACTTGCAGCATGGGCCATGCTAAAAGCTGGGGAAAAAATCCAATGTTTAAACTTTACTGCAGATTAAAGAATGATATATATGTAATCAAAGCACCAAAACTTCCCATGCACAGAGGTCACGGTCACAATGAGTGCAACTACTACTGTCAACCTCTCTACCTTGACCAGTTGTTATTTACATCAAGTGTAAATTCAGAACACGTGCAATGAAGTTGATGGATGTATGGCTGATGGATACATGTTATACAGACTGTAACTGAGATTAGAATCAAACCAGTCATTATCAAGAGGGTTCTTACTTTTCTACTTAAAAAAGCTAAAGCCTCTGCAAGAGAGAAGCCATGAAAACAGTTTTATCACCTATGGGGTGAGGTGTATCTCAGGCAATATAAAACAGGAAAAAGAAAAAATAGTTTGTTTAATTCAAACCCCACAAAAATTAGAGTTTCACATTATGCAGTTTCATTGCTAAAGAATGTATCTCATACTTAATGATTCCTTCCACATTAAAAAAAAAAAGCTAAATCAGAAAACAGAATGACATGTGCAGAACATCCACTCCTCCATCACGAAAAAGCACAACAAAATAAGAACATGTAGCATTTTGACATCAACAAAGCTGCCTACATAGACACCCACTCTTTCTTATTTTCTCTGCAGCACACTCTTTTAACTCACTCATCTCCTTCTGCATCTTTCTCAGAATTCTCGACTTACCTACTTTCCATACAGCTTCTTCAGACTTGTTTTCACATGAAAACCAACCATGGAAATAGTTATTCTCTTACAGGCAGTTCAGAATACTACATCCATTTTAATTCTTCCCTCTCCCGATATATTGTAAACCAATAAAAATTATTTCAGAGTATCTGAAATAACTAGAATTGGAGAGTTATTCCACAGATCTTCGTGCTGTGACAGATTCACACATTTGGTCCCACCTCCCAGTGAGGAGCTGGCAATTACTGCATTCCAGTGCAGGACCATGGATTTTTTCCAG
Source organism: Neopelma chrysocephalum (assembly GCF_003984885.1). Classification (NCBI taxonomy): domain Eukaryota; kingdom Metazoa; phylum Chordata; class Aves; order Passeriformes; family Pipridae; genus Neopelma; species Neopelma chrysocephalum. The sequence goes on along the minus strand of NW_020897731.1, from coordinate 3,345,840 downwards.
CTCCCTTACTCCACATGTCAGTTACAGCTGATTGTGGCAGCTGAACCAGCAATGCATTTTTGCATCAGATGCACAAAAGCTAGAAAAACTGGATATGAGAGAGCAAATGTGTGGTACACTTTGGGCATTTTTTCTGCAAATGAGAATTATCATTCTTGACGATCATGATATTTAACGCTCTGCTTCACTGATATCCAACAGGATTTTAGATTTACAGATCTAAATCTGTAAGAAATGCACAGTATTTATTACTTCAAGTGATATAAGAACACATCCCTCTAAAGGTTTTAGATATTCCTCTGCTTTGTGTGAGGAAATAGCAAATAATTAAAATCCTATGTTGCTTTTGTGCTGTTTCAAGGATTAGCCTCTGTCAATTCCTGGACAATATATACATTAAGTACACTAAGTACTCTGATTAGAGCTTAAACACCATTTAAATCAGACACATCTCCAATATATCCCCTTGCAAAGCATAGTCTGTCATCATTATGCAATTATGTTATAGTGCCAGCATGCAGGAATCTTCTATTTCACCCGGTGTGTCAGATACACTGTCTCTGCAGACACATTTAGCTGTATGGTAATCCTTGGAGTGTTTTCTGAGTGCACAGTTGTGAATGGATATAAAATTCTCCGCATTTACTGTTTTTATTCCTAAAAGTCACAGCTTTGTTACTCAATACCTAGATTCCTAATAGCTTGCTAAATAGATAGATTAAATCTAGCTAAGATATATCTAAGCATGGCTGTGGTCATGGCTCCCCTCTGTGATGCAGAATTAGGCATCTACTTTCTAGACTACAAGTCATCTAGGAAAGGCTACAGTGAAAAGATGGAGAAAAAAAGTAGAAAAAGAAAACTCAAAGTATTTCAGGCTTCCTTACACAGTGGACAAAAAAAATCTGCAAAAAATAATATATACACAGAGTATGTGTTACTAACATAAAGACAGGGTTGGTACAATTAGCTGAATGCAGGAAACCTTTGGGGTTTTACTGAAAGAGGCAGTAATAACACTGACCTCCCAGTTGGCAGAATGTAGAATCTAAAAAGTCCTAAGAAATTTTAACATATGATGGCAATCCATTAAAAATAGACAAACAAAGACACACCAAAAGTCAAACCAATCAAGCAAACAAAAAAAAACCACCACCAAATCAAACTAGAACACATTAATAAGGGGACATAATGAGATGTCAGGAACAAAAAAAATGGTCCAACTCATTTTTCAAGGTAACTCATTGCAAAAAATTCAAATTCATGCCATTTATCAGTGAAACTTGATTAAAACTACAAAAAGGCTCATCTAACCTTCCCAGTCAAGTATATACATCTTGAGTTCTGGAGCAGCAGATTTATCTTTGAGACTTCAACCCTTCTTACAAATGCAGTTTGAAATTGGCCAACAAATGCAAAAATTAGTCATAGGAGACTGAGAGACAGCAGAAACGTTTAAGTCTTATTTCCGTAGGAAGCCAGGCTACAGCAAATGTAATTAAAGTTTTTAGTAAGAGTTTGCCACTTTACTAAAATACTCAGAATTACCAGAACAGACACTAAGTGTTGGGGCACAGCACCCCATCCTCCCTCCCCATTCTATGTGGTAGTGGCCAAAGCCTCATGGAAAAACTAATAGGATGATTATCTTGAGAAGGATTATGCTGCACGGAGAAGCTGAAGTCTGCCTTTGTGAGAATTAGGTCCATCATCCCCACTGGTCTGCTGAATTATTTTCTTTTGCCATACTGCAGATAGAGCATCACCCTGGTCTTTCTTAAAATAAGTGAATCTCAAAGAACGTCAATATAAGAAAGTGGCATAAAATGTACTTGCAGATCTTTCTTTTTGGCTTAAAAAACAGGGAGTCCAGAAAATTATATAAGAGGAAAAATTACCACATTCCTTTTTAAGAAATGAAGGTCTGCTACACTAAATTAGCAGAGTATAATTATAATACAGTCTATATACCTAACAAGCTTAGCAATGAACGATTGAGACACGATCTGTTCTACAGGAAATGCCAAGATGTGACTCAAGTAGATCAATATAAGGTCAAAACATTGTGAAAACATTGTGAAAGTGGTGCTTTACACCTTGACAGGGAAAAAAGTTTCTTAGGGTTTCATCTTTCCTTTCTAAGCAATTTAGAGAAGGAACACATCACAATACACTGTCTCCATCCTGGTAGGGACAACAGAGTGTTTACAACCAGATAGTGCAGAAAGAACTACATGAAGGAGTTACTTCAAAATCATAGAAATATTTATGGCTTAGGGACTCAGACAGAATGAGAACCACTGTCTCACAAAGTAAAACCTCCACCTAGAAACGTGTCCTGATTAGACTCAGGATACAGGTGCATCCAATTGCCACAAGTATTTATAAACGTGGATAACAAGCTTGTTCAGAGAATCAGTAGTTCACAAGAGCATACGGCTTATACCTTTGGGTGGCAGTTCAATTGCAAGCTAGTGAGAAGAAATGCAAAATATTGGACATTTTTTTGCATAAACAGAAGCATTACAGTGCAGTAAATAAATAGCTACCAGATGCTGGATACTGATGTAGATAGAAAACAGAAAAAGAAGATAAAATCTCAGGCTCATAATCAATGATGTTTTGAAAAGTCTTATTAAAATGGTCTATTTTAGATAGATAAGATATTCCTTGTTCTGATTGTTGAAGAAGAGAATTAAGGTAGTTTTGAAATAACCCATGGAAGATTGCTCTGCAGTGGCTCACTCTTTTTCTCACCATATAAATAGTAATAACCACAATAATAGCACCTCGGTTTCAATTACACCAACATATCACTTGGCCCACTTCACCTTAAAATAAATGGATAATGTTAGGATTAAACTTGAGACCATTATACTCACGGGGGAAAATTAAAAAATCACTTCCTCACCTGCACAGCGAGGTCAAAGCAATCAGATATGCAGACAGTGCCCATAATGAAGGCTAGCAACTATGTTGACTTTAGCCAAAGGGACACCCGTTTATTGAGGTTACACCCAGGAAGCCATGCATTTCATCTGCAGCACATGCTGAGCGTCAGTGCCAAACCAAAAGTGAAACTGTGAAATAGAGCCGGGTGGCTCTACCGACACTTCCGTGCTGAATGGAAAGGTACCAGTTCTCATAAGAGCAACTAAAAGCATTCACTACTAATGTCTTGTCAAGGACAACTGAAATGGAGGGCAACTGTCAGTTATCCAAGAAGACAAAAGTTAAGTTGAAATGGCAGTAAGAAATATGAAAAACATACTTTCTGATTTTCCTTACTGTCAAGGTAGGATGCTAAAAAGTGGGCAACATGTTGTTAAGATGTACTAAAAGTGAGAAGAAAAAAGAGCAGAAACCTCAAAGAGTTATGAGAGACATGTTGATCCTCTACAGTTGTGGTTACATTCAGCATTCAGTAGGGAACAAGTAAGCAACACATGAATAAATACGCATTGGGCTGATAATGTAAATAGTGCCTCTCTTAATTTTACACTGACTACAGAATGCCAGCTCACAGACTAAATATATAGGTTTTTAAAAACATCTGCAGGAAACAAATTAACTAATGTTTACATCAAAATTCTCTTATCAGAACAAAACAAAGGGCCTTTCAGGCATCTTTCACTAAAAACAAAGTAAAGCCAAAGCAAAGCAAAACAATGTTGACTGTGCTTTTTTGAGGATGATATAACCAGTATAAAAAAGTCCATTCACTGTTTCTAAACATTTCACCATTTAAGTGATTTTTGCTTCACTTTCAGACTTTCACCTCCAGAAACTGGTTTCAGTTTATCAAGTTATTCACCATGTTAATAAGAGAGTGTGTTTTTATATAATGTGTATTAGGCACCTCTCTTTTAAAACCAAGAAAATGCAGAGAGAGAGACAAATTAGAAATTACCACTCTATATCTTGGTCTTCATTGACATATACTTTCCCATTGTGAAAACAATACATAGTGACTACAAGCGTAGTCACTATGCGTAACAAAACAACAAAAATAAAATAACAAAATTCACATTGTATTTCTCACTATATCAAGCACCATATCCACTCCTGTCTAACTTAATAGCTGCAGGTGCGAGCTTTCCAAATACATTTGGCTCTTCCTTTGCATTTATGCATGCGTGTTTCACAGTCTATATGGTAAAGAAAGAATGCATCAAATCCAAAGGTAGCTGTGGAATTAAATGCCACATCTGTGAGGCTGGTGTTTTGTCGAAAGAAAAAGAGGAAGACGTCACACAGCACATAGCAGAAGTTTTTCTTCAGCTCCCATTCTTATTAGATGAACAAAGAGATGAAATACTGCAAGTAAGGAAGTAACCAACCAAGTTTTAGCAATCTCTAAGAAATGCCTACAAAAGCATTCCCTGTGCTAATAAAAAAGTTTTATGATTTATAATAGTGTACAAAGGATGGAAGTATCACTGAAAAAGACTGAATAAAAAATTAAACTACTACTGTATTTCCATTTGGCCCCATTGACAATAAATCTATACCATTTTTATTGAACTACTGTAGATATTTTCCCTATTATTGAAGTTAGGGCTGATAATGTTTCATATTTTAAAAAATCTTAGCAAAACTTAAACAGAAGTAAGTTACAAAATTTGTATACAGGAGGAAGACTTCTCAAGATGGAAAACCCTCACTTTTTTAGATCATGAACTCAAGACATTTTATTGTGACCTGTGAATAAACTATGAAACAATGGCCATGAAACCAATTTTCCTTTCTAATGCTGAGTAACCTTGCAATAAGTACCGTAAATCAGCAACTGTTCTAAATAGGGATTTTTTTAATGAAAAACAAAAGAGATGGAATGCGTTTGTGCATATCAGTACACAAGGCTGCAACTAAGGTTGAATATTGTCCCTTCAAAATGAAGTAGAACAGAGTTAATGAAAGTTGAGAGGAAAAAAAGAATCAGAATTGCAGACAAGGACATGAGGAAGGGTTTGACGTTTTCTTTGTTTGATGGCAGAGAAACTTTGGTTCAAAATTAATAAATGACTAGATAAATAGAGATGCAGTAATCAGTGGTAACTGCCCACATCTCCTCTTAGAAGGAGGCAGTATACAACAAACTTTGCTTCTACACAAAGGGGCAATCCAACCTCACATTCTTCAATATTTTCTGTTCCCTGACATGTGTTTATGCCAGTGCCATCTGGCCTCACACTGTCCAGAAATATGGCCCAGGTCCAATTCTTTCCTTCATATACTTGCTACTCCTGCATCTATTTTCTATCATAATTTAACCAAAATGTTCCACAGGAAAAAAATAAACATGAAGATAACTATAAACATTTACATACTAACAAATAATATTTAAAAGCAGCAATTGACAGGGATAAACTGTAACAAAGATGGTGCTGGGGACACAAACGTACTAACTACGGAAAACAAAAAGTGAGCTTGAATGAGATGGATGTATAAGAGAAAAATCCTGAGGAACCTCTATTCCATCACTGTGTACTGAGATTAACATTTTACCAGAGTGCATCTCTTCCCAAGTCAAGCCTCATTTATACCTCAGGTTCAACACATGGCCTCTTTTGAGCATATTTCCAATTCTTGCATTCCCGTAACAACAATCTAAGACACTAAAGGGACATACATTTAAGTGGAGAGCAAGCATTGCCCAGAGCATTTCCAAAAAGCAAATGGAAATAAAAAGCTTTTATATGAATGCAGGAGAGCTTAAATATGTTAGGGAAATCTCTACACCAATGGCCTCTTACAGTACTTTTATCTCAGCCTGTAGCAGACTTAGGCCCCAGTGTCTCATTGAAGGAGTTCTAGGGGTGGCCTCCTTGAACTTGCAGAGCACCTCTCCAAACAGTGGTCTCTCCACCCATAAGAAGAATCACCTCTTCTAGAAGATCCAGGATTCTTGGCCCTTCTGTTTAAACCTTCAAAGTATCTATTCACTTTGTATTAACCACCTAACCACCTGCACCCATCCAGAAACAAAAAACCCAAGCCTCAAAAGACCCCACACTATCGCAGAAGCAAGAAACAAAGTCATCCCAGTGCACCAAGAAATACAAACAGAGCAGAAATTGAAAACAAATGTTCTAAGCTGTACAGAGTATCACAGCTACTGTATCACAATAACTCATTTTAGCATTATTAACAGTAAGGCATATGTATTTTCAGTGCAGAAGAAAAACACCATCTCAAAAGATAATAAGCAGGACTTAAAAGTCTTTATAAAAATCTTCCTGCCTAAATGCATCACAAATTTGTGTGTCTTACAATCACAAAACATTTATTTTCATCAGGCTTTGGAAAACCAACACAAAGCATATTCCCCCCTTGCCATAGAAAGCTGAAACAGAAGCTGGCATCTCACAGAGATGAAACACAGCAGACCCTATTAAGCATTACAGAATCCAATTTCTGCATAAATACATATGCACATAGAGCTTACTGTCAGTGAGACCAACCATGTAAGAAGAGACATTACTGTGTATACATGATGGGTCCTAAGCACAGGGCAAGCATCTCATGGAGCAAAACGAATATTGGAATGAAGTGGGACTCATTTTCTTCCACTCTGCAAAATTTTCTAGACTTCTTCCAATAATCATATCCATTTTAAAATAAATAAATACCATCAGTTAAAATTAGCATAATTTTTTGGGATTGTTTGATTAGATGGTGTGGTGCATGGAAGTCATCAGTCAGACTAGTAAATACAGACTGATAATCTGTAAATACCTAACAAAAATAATTCTTGCTTGTTAATTAAACCCATGTCCACTTCATCCTCTCTCTAATTTAGTGCTCCTGCAAATCTGCAGTAATTTGCAGGCCTAGCAACTGCTTTAAGAGCTGAGGGAAAGAACTTTTCTCAAAATCTCACCCATTCACTAGAACAAAACAGTCTTGATGGAGAACCAAGTGAGAAAGATTACAGCGTCTGCAGATACTCCTCTCACCCAGCCTCCCCAGAGTGATCTGTTCCCTAGTGTTGCCATAGAAAACGGAAAGGAAGCCTCCAATTAGGGACGAGGTCACATTTAAGCAGAGATATTATGTAAATATCAAGCAGCCAGCACCCTGCAAAAAAAAAAAAATAAGGCCTCATCCTGCCAGTTCTCCAGGGCAGGGCTCGGGTTTGGTCCTAGAAGACCCCTGCCCGCAGGGCTCGCCTTGCAGGAGCATGTGTAACGCCCCGGAGCCTGCCCCGGGGGACCCCTGGCACCGCCGGTACAGCCCGGGACGGGGGCGGGCGGCAGAGCCGCGGCGGGGCCGGGATGCTCCGCACCGCCATCCCGACCTGCCGCAGGTACCGGTGGCTGCGGGACCGTCCGCGGGGCCCGGCGGGGATGGGGGAGCACAGGCAGCCCCTCCGCGGCCGCGCCCCGGCCCGCTGATGGCTGCGGGGGAGCTGCGGGAGGGCGGGGGCCGGTGGGGCAGGAGCCGCCTCGCCTCGCCTGGGCACAGGCAGCGCCCAGCCCCGCCAAGGACCGGCCGTCCTTCCCGGGGTTTCCTCGCCCGTCGAGTCACCTGCACGGACGGGCGAGCGGAGCGGGACACGGCCTCACCCCGCCCCAGGATGCACTTTTTTTTTTCCCCTCAGGCACCTCGCACGACCAAAGTCTCGGAGCGCGACAGCATCCTCCATCCATCTATCTATCCATCCATCTATCCATCCGTCCATCCGCCCGTCCTCCATCCCCCCCAGCCCTTCCCCGCGCCGCCCCCGCATACCCCACTCGTGTCTCCCGCCGCCGCCACTCACCCACGCCGCGGCCGACGAGGGCGACAGGGCCCGGCCAAGCTCTCGCCCGCTCCTTCCCCGGGAGGAACCCGCTGTGGCGATGCGGACGGAGCAGCGGAGCGGCGGCGAAGCACCGCCCGGCAGCCGCACCTCGCTGCCGGCGCCGGGTCCCTCCCCAGCTGTCACCGGCGGCCCGCCCTCGGGGCGGTGGCGGCCGGGCCCTCCCGCAGCCCCGCCCCGCTGCCGCCGCCGCCGCGCCGGGGAGCGCCGGCCGCCCGGGATGCTCAGGATGCTCGGGAGCGCGGCCCCGGCGGGTTCCCTGGGGGCTCCTGCTCCGGGAACCTTGCCCCGCACACCAGGGGATGTGCGCAGGGTTACCTCAGGTGTCTCCTCACTCGCTTCCCCACTTCCGCAGGTGCGGGGCACGTCCGGCATGGAGCGATGAGGAGGATGTACCCGTTTAATTTTTTATGTTGCGCCCGACCGTCGCACAGAAGAATTAGACACGGAATTGCCAGATTAACTCGTTCGCATTCACTATCCGTGCCAGACGCCTGTAAACCCTAATGCCATTTAAAACCTCGTTGTTTTGTCAGGATGGAACAGAATAGCAGCTTGAGGCTCCCAGGCCCAGACTTTGCTGTGGGTTTCAAACCAGGCTGACTCCTCTGCACCAACATACCCCGACTGTGAACGCACCTTTACTAAAACGCTGTTCATGATCTTATTTCATTTGATCCAGATGCAGTGACTGACCCAGTGAAGGCAGCAGAAGTGTATTTCTGTTAGCCAAATACCAAGACCTCAGGGAGTGGGAACAGTCCTGATAATTGTCTCAGTGTTATGTTGATAGTTTATGCAGTATTTGAGTAAATAGGCCCAGAATCAAGGAGAAAATAACCGGGTTTACCATTCTATTTGGTTTTTAGTTTTATTGTTGTTGCTGGGGAGCTAGGTTTGTACTTATTTTAGTAAGACAAGATTGCTACAGAAAAATAGATTTGAAAGAGGAACCACGAACACAAGAAACAAGCATCAGCCTCAAAACATGCTTGAAGAAATGGGTTTATGGGGTTCATCAGAGTGACAGCTCTGGGCAGCCTCACAGGGACAGAAATTTTAAAAGGGAACATTTGAGTCATGAGGATAAAACTAACTGTATTGATGGCCACAATGAATGCTTTAAATCCAAATCTGAATGGAACAGACATTTTAACAGTAAAGGGAATTAAACAGTAAGAAACACCTTTTGAGACCTTTGAGGGAACATGCATTGCTGGACCGTGTGAAGCAACATTTAAACAGATGTCTTTCCAAAGGGAGGCATTTCAAACAGAAATTAAAGGAATTCTTGTAGCCAGAAAAGCCCTAAAAGTTCCTCCTGTGTAGAGAAAATGCTGCTTTTGATTTTAAAATCAATAAGAATTGAATGTTCCAGTTGGTATTAATTACTTCATATAGTTAATTTGTTCCATTTTCCAACACAATTTCAGGTATAAATGTTTGAAATTTATGCTCTTTAAAAATGCCAGCACATTTATTGGTGGCTGTGTTCCAAGTCTGGATTAATGAAACCATAATGAGCAGCTTGTTATGCTTTAGCTGCTATCTAACAGTTCTTAATAGGACTGGGAATAGGAATTTGGGGTCTAAGTTCTGGCCCGGTCAGGGAGAGAGGAAATTGGAGCTCTTAAATAATATATGCATGGATTTGTATTAGTGTTATGTCTTGTGCAAGGATGCAGTGTTGTGTTCTGAAGAAAGGTAGGATGTTCTGTATAGAATTCACTTATAATGAGCTGGTTCATAGGGTTGCTACACGAAAATTATTTTCTTATTAAATAATTTTTGCTTGAAAGTACTGGAAAATAAATAAAAGGTTAATTTCATAACTTAGATAGTACTTTGTTTCTCAGTATTTTTCATTAATAGAAGTGTTTGAGCTTTTTTTTGAATGAACATAAATTTGGCATCATTTAAAAGTCAGGTTAGGTGATCCTCTTATCTGCACAGTCAAAAATTATTAGCTTCCTGTCAGACATGGCTCTATAGCTGCTGTTCCCTTCAGCTGGAGAGCAACCATCACTTCATAAAAACCTAGAGCATCCTTTTGAGAGCATGGGGTTTGATATCCACTAATGTCTAGAAACTGAGGGACCCACTGACTGTCTGCACTGCACAGATGCAGTGGACAGAACTAAATGCTCTTAGGGAATATCCAAGAGACTCGAGTATTAAGTGAAAGTAAAGATTTATAATCCAGCCTGGTTTTGGTTTTCTTGTTTATTTCCAGCAGTGTTTTACATTACTGGAAGAAAATTACCGGGTCCTGCCTAAGTTCACACAGGAATTCTGTGGGTCAGCCAGAAATTAATCCTGATATATCCTGGTAACTGTGGTGTCCCTGCTGATGTAGGAAGCTTCTGAACAACACACAGGGAGCGCACAGTTGTGAAATACAGAAGATGTCAGTGACGGAAAAGAAGTGTTTTGCCCAGCTGTGGGCTGATTTATTATTACTGTTGTTTGGCTAGTGTGTTACCAGCTTCCTAACTCTACTTTTAGGGATCAGCAAAGAAGATTGAAATATTGAATCTGAAAAGTGCTATGTGAGATAGCAACAAGAAAATATTCAGCTCTGTTCTGAATTCCCTAAAATCAATGCAAATTCTTCATTTAGTTCAGGAGGAATAAAACTGAGTCTTTGAAGTAACACTTTAAAAATGCATTTAAAACCTTTTGGTAACTTCATGACTATGCAATTTAGAATTAGAGGCACTTTGACTTTATTGTACTCATACTGCAGTAACTATATCAAGTAGAAAGCAAAATAAAATTTCAAGGACAGGCCATAATTGAAGAGTTAATTCATTTTTAATATTGATATGCTCATTGTACAGAGCTTTAAGCCTGCAAAATAGCAGAAGAATATTAAAATCCTCGCTCTACATTTGCCTTTTAATCATAATAAAAATCTCTTGTAAAGAGAGGTGGTCTTGCTCAGTTAAAACTCAAAGTGTGAGAAGTTTTTAAAGCTTCAACTCTGAATAATTGCAATGCTTTAAGCTTTTACATTGCATTATGAAAAAAAAATCCTGGAGCGCTTTTGAAACTGATTTACACACAAGGGACCAGACTGTCTGCTGCTGTAAATGTAAAAGCAGTACATTGATTATTCTTTATTATTTTTGTTGTTGTTATTATTAATATTATTGTTTAGAAATCAGAAATACACATGGAAGAACAGATTTATTTTCTTTTGCACACTATGGTTTCTTCTCATTGAAATGCAGCCATCTGCAGGCAACTATATAACAGTGCATAGCAACAGTACAATTATGTACAATATATGGCAATATTTAAAACTTCTTACTGCTCAGCACTGGGTATTATTAATGTTAACACTGGTCATGACAGGCAAGGAAAAATTACTTTTAGGGGCAACTTTAAGTAGACTGGCTGTAATTATGCACTTTAAAGGATTCGTGTGTGATCTTTTATGGGAATAATTTTTCTGGAAAAGTTGGATTCAAGACATCTCTTTCAGAAAGCCTGGGAGATTCAGTCATTGAAATGGAATGAGGCTTATTCTTCTAAGTTATTGCAGCATTGTGAAACTTGCATTTGTTGACATTTAAAAGAGTAACGTTTTCACAGTCATATAAATTTTAAAAGAAACACTATTTATTCAGATTAAAGATTGTTAGAAAGAGCTGAAACAAATTTCTGTAGTTGAGATATGTTTTATTCAGAGAGCTGGCTGCTAAGTGCCTGTATATGGAACACCTGAGCTCCCTCTCTGTGCCATGGTTGAATCTCTGGCAAGGCTACCTTGGCCCTGCAGCAGAGGTGCCTCTTACATACTGCAGGAGAATCTGTCTTGCTGTGCAGTCATGTACAAAATTGACAGTGGCATCAACACACACACAAAAAAAATCACCTACCACACTGCTGAATTTCAAAACTCACAATGTATACCTGCTGAACCAAAAGGGGAACTGGTGCTGGTGTCCACAGCTCATAAGGTGGGACCGTAACTGGTGGTGAATACTGTTCAGTTTGGGCAAAGGCAAAACCTGCCTACACCTGCTGACAGCCCTGTGTGCATCCTACAGATTCTTTCTACAACACATATTTTATCACAATCAAAACTTACCCAAATGGTAGAAATAACAATAAGACAAGTTGTAGTGTATGTCCTTGGAGATGTTCTCCCCCTCTCTCTCACCCTATTGATGGATTCTGCCATAGGTGCATGGTGGTAGAATATCCAGAAATAGCATGTGTTACAAACATATGCTTCTAATAGAAAATAATTACCATGCAGGGATATCAATAGCAGCAAAAGAATCAGACTGCAATTAGGAGTTGAAATATGTAGTTTTAAAAATCCTAAGTTACATTTCTGTATTGCATTGGGTAGACCATATAATATTCCTTTCTTTTGTGTGTGAGCATGTGTCTGAGCAGATATGTATGCACTTTTCATGTTTTCTTGCACCTGTTTTAGAAAAGTCACTTATTCTTTAATAGAGGGTGAAGAGTCTTCTGGGAATATACACCCTGAAATTAGGATTTATTATAGGCTTTATGTACAGCTGACTTGGTTAAAAGCTGCCTTGCTGTGCAGTCACATATCAAATTAAAAATGACAATATAAATGGATGAAGTTAATGACTATGCTGTGGACTATGGGAATAAACAATTTGACTCATGCTGAAACGAAGGGGAAAACTGAAGATTCACAATATATTAACCCATGTTTGGTCAAAGATGCTGCTATAGAAGTAAGCACTAGGGCTTTGGATGGCAATTGATTTCTCATGCTACCTGCATGGCCCTCTTTAATGCACATGTTGAGATGATTAGCTGTAATAAGGAGAGGCTAGGGATTAAAAGGGTAAAAATAACAGCCATTACACTTCTTAGAAGGAATTCTCTGAGGATGTGTGCCCGTGGCTCACTCGCACTTCCTTTAGTATATGCTGCATTGAGCTATTCAGAGCTTTGTTGGAACAAAGCTACTAAACAAGGTTGTTAAAACTAAGAAATTTTGGTGAAACTTTTTTGTCTTCATGATTCTTTCTGTTTAAGGATGAGTTGTTTAATTACCACCTTAACTTTCCAAAGACAACCTCTTATAATATTGTATATTGTATATATTGATAATATTATCTAATTATGGCAACTCTGAGTTGTAGCATTCATGTTACAGAAACTCTATGTGCAAAGGAAAAAAAGAAGTAAAAATATACTTTACTGAGCTTCCAATTAGTATCCGAATTTAATCAGACTGAAGATTTATTTGTTTATGTGTTTAGAAATAGATGTACTTTTCTTGTATCTGTGTATTCAAAACTGCAGCTTCAGGACATAATACAAGGTTATGCATCATTTCAAAGGATAGCAGTTAGTTGGAAATGCTCTTTAAGAAAAACAGCTTCTGTTACGCACAGTGATGTAAATCTTCAACCAGTATACAAAATCAAGAAACATTTTACTGCTGTTATGCAGATAACTGCAAGGTCTTTGTTTGGGGGGAATACTTAGGAATTCCCTTGGGTGTGTCTTTCTAGTAGAGTGAAAAAAGGTCACTCTCTCATGAAGTTCATCTTTGTGAAAAAAGAAAGGGTGATAGGGAATGAACAGATAGTCTGATAAATTCTTTCCCGTTTTCCCTATTAAAAGAGAAGAGGATCCAAGTATTTGTTTATCTTTGGAAACTAGGATGTGACTGAGCATAGGAGATCAGTAAGGTCTGCTATTTCTCACTTGGAAGCAGCTCTCTTCAAAGGCAGTGTAGGACTTTGAATCCTGAATGTGGTCTTTTCTTGAGAGGTAGAAACTGGTTAGGACCAGTTGCTAACTAAAAGAGAAGATGTTGGAATCAGTGAGTATACCTTGTGGAAGGTGAAATGGGCCCTTTCATTATTCATCCCTGCGATGCACTAGCTTAGTCAGCAAATATACTGAAATTCCTCCTGTATTCCTGTATATTCCTGTATATTCTTTTAAATACTCAGAAGCAAAATAACTAAAGTTTTACCTAGCTGTCTGTAGACTTTTGGTGGTGCAGAATTTAGATGCTTTTGTACTTAATAGAAGTATACTTAATCTCTGTAAAGTGACAGGGAAATGTACAATATAGGAAAATAAAAACATTTCTCAAGTTTAAATATTAATTGTATCAGGTGTAATTAATCTAATGGTGAGAACAAAAAAAATTATTGATTGTCCATATAGTTTTGGTCTCCTTATACCACTTTAAAGGCAATTTCAACTGCACTCAATAAAACAGGCTACAAGAAGCAGAAAGTTTAGTCAGGGTTAATGACATTAGCTCTGTCTTTACAATGTTTGTCCTTAAGAAAGGTATAAAAGCCATTATTGTCTTAAAGTACACTGCTCACAGTTCACTAACAACTTGAGTAATTAAGGTTGTGTAAACATAGACTTCTGTCCAAATATCATGGAGTGCTTTTGTATTTTCCTAAGGCCTCAGACAAGTTTTAGTGAGCTTTATAAGTCATTCCCTCCCCATCTTTTCTTTAGATGACTTCAGAAAATTATCTTTGAGAATAGAACAGTTCAGTTGGAAGGGACCTACACCAATCCTCTCGTCCAACTGCAATATATGCTGGTGGAGATTGCCACTATCATTACTATAGATTGCAAATAAAGACTAAGAAAAAAACATGGATGCATGTCAAACAAAATTTAATTAAACTGTGTAATTACAGGTCCAGATAAAGAGCAACACTATGAAAATTTTGTTGTTAGTACTCTCAGAAGATGTTATTATACATACAAACATTTGAAAAAGGCTCAGTCTGTTGTTGTTTAGCCATAGTAATGAAGAAGTAGAGTCAAACAGATCAAGTGGAAGGTATCAGTATATTAGGCTATGAGATAATACAAAGAACTTGGAGGGAAGAGTAGTCAGCAATGTTGGTGACCGAACTGCTGAGGTTCCTAAACTCTCTCTGTGTATGAGCTGGTTAGTTCACAGCCCAGCGGGCTAATGGCTATGCTGCTCCAGGAGAATCAGTCTCCATGCAGGCTCTCGAGGGCTGGCTCTAACCACGGTATTTTGTAATACAGACTTTTTGCTCTGTAGCTTTTCCTTTGGTGACATTTCATGCTTTACTTCAAAAACAGGGGGCTGCTGAACTTTATGCTGCAGATACTGTGTGCAAATTATTCTCTCTCTATGCAGTCTTCCCAGTTTCCCAAAGCTTATCTAAGGAGGTTGCAGGGAACAAAAAATCAAATAGAACACTGTTGATACCGCAGAGCTCAAAGTATGAAATTCATTTAGCCTGGTAAAGCACCCTGAAGGTGCTCAGAATTTCTGCGTTATTTTCCTAGCTTATTTTTTTATTTATTTAAGGTGTCAGTACAATCAGTACAACTGTATTTGGAATTTAGCCTGCCTACCCCCTACAGAAGACCCACTTGCTCAAATGGAATGTGTCAGGTACAACGTGTATAAAACGCTTTGTGGTGCCAGACTTGAGGCAGTGTAATGCAAAATATTTCTCTGCTTCAGAAGAGAAATGTTCTCTTGCCTAAAGTGAAAATGAAACAAAACCTCCAAAGGAATTTTCTGGTCCTCGTGTACCTATCAAAGGGTATAACAGTATTGAATTATTTAGGTAACTTTCCCTATCAGACTGTGTTCTTTTATGAATCATTTCAAGTGGCTTGGGCCCTAACCATAAAAAATCTTATCATATTCTAAAGACTTTGAGAATGGCCCAAAGGAAAGATTAGGTGAGTTAAAAATTTATGGCCTAAAAAATTTTGTGAATCTCAAGTTGCATTTTAATGAAATGATCTTCTTTGGCTTGACAGATGTGCTGGTTTTGGCTGGGGTAGAGTTAATTTCCTTCACAGTGGCTGGTATGGGCCTATGTTTTGGATTTGTGCTGAACACAGGGTTGATAATACAGAGACGTTTCTGTTATTACTGAGCAGGGCTTACAGAGAGCCAAGGCCTTTTCTGTTTTCCATACTGCCACTCTGGCAAGGAAGTTGGGGGTGCATGGGAAGTTGGGAGGAGACACAGCCAGGACAGCTGACCCCAACTGACCAAAGGGATATTCCAGACCATATGACATCATGTTCAGTAGATGAAGTGGGGGGAAGAAGGAGGGCCATTGGGATTGATGGTGTTTGTCTTCCCAAGTCACTGTTATGTGTGATGGGGCCCTGGTGTCCTGGGGATGGCTGAACATCCACCTGCCCATGGGAAGTAGTGAATTAATTCCTTGTTTTGCTTTGCTTGTGTGTGTGGCTTTTGATTTTTCTATTAAACTGTCTTTATCTCAACCCATGAGTTTTCCAGCTTTTACCATTCTGATTCTCTTCCCAATCCTGCTGGTGGGGCAGTGAGTGAGCAGGAGTGGGGCTTGGTTGCCAGCTGGGCTTAAACCACAACACAAAACATGAAAAAAAAAAAGCTACACCCTTCCCTGCCCCCTCTCACTCCACTAACGAAGTTCAGGATGAGACAACTAAAGGGAGTCTAACTTAAGAATTAAATTGGTCCTTTTTTTTTTAACCTGTGCCCCAAGGTTTTCTTGAAGATTTGTTTCTTCTTCCCACTCTGCTTTTGAAAGTTTTATCTTAAAACCAGATGACACCTTGATCACATGTAAAGAGCAGATCTCTATTGCATGAGGCTTAATTAATGCAATGATTCACATATGCATGTCAACAAAAGCACAAAAAATAAAAGACAAATGTATTACTGGCTTCTAATTTGCTAACTGTGAATATTGTCAACCACGGTGTTAGTTAAGCAATGTTTTAAACAAGTAAAGCATTATGCTGATTGGATATCTAAATTTGGCTCTTACTAAAATAAGATTGTCTGATCAGTGGGTTCAACTATGTCCAGCAGAAAAACCTTTTTAGGTTAACTTAGTGAGATTAACAGAGGTAGGAAGTAAGGGAATGTTCTAAATATCATATATTTAAAAAGTGATATATTGCAACATTCAAATGGAATTGAACACATATAAATGTTCTGAGGCTTCTAAAACCTTCTTTAGAAGAAGAGTGGTTCACAAAGTGCGGTAAGCTGAGAAACTAGTTACATCTGAAGAATAAATGAATGTTGATAAAAATCTCAAAGCTGTCTAAAATGTTGATAGATTCTCTGAACTATCTTGTTCTCTGGAGCACTGTTCCTAATACCTGGATATTCCTTATAGAAGTTGTATTGCCTCCTCTTAAAAATAATCCTCTGATGAGGGTTGCACAGATGGTCTGCTACAGTGGTTTTGTAAAATTTTAATATCCCCTTTAAATCTCCCATGCTGCAAGTTATTACTACCTGTTCTATCCCCCTTGAGCACTAAAAGCATTCTCTTTGCACAAGATTTTGCATATTTTGAAGTATCTTCTTTGCCAAGGCTGAAAGACTACTTTTCCCACCTTTTTCCTAAATTCCATCTAGGTTTTTGACCACTCACTGGTCTCTGCTAGACTTTATCCATATGATTTACCTCTTTCCAAAGTATGGACCTGGCTTTTGAAGTGTGGCAGCTGTGGCCTTACAATCCTGAGTAGTGACAGGATTAACTCCTGTGTGCCTTACATGCCATGATGGCACTTGCCTTTATCTGAAATGACATTCTTGATTTATCATTTTTTAATCTACTGTAATCCTCAATGTACATGGCCAGTTATTCTTCATCTTTCTTTGGCTTCTTGATCCATCCTGGTTTTGACCTATCCTAGATCACAGATTAGCTGCATAAAATGTAACATACTGTATTACATTCTGTGTTGGGTTGTTTGGGGTTTTATTGTTTGGGAAATTTTTTTTTGCAATCTAGTCGAATGAATAATTGTAACAGTAAAATAAGTGAAGAACTGTAGCAGATTGTCTTTGAATGTGAGGAGTCATTTTATTTAATCTTTTCTGGATCAATTCCAGCAAAGAAATGGATCCTGCATTAGTATAGGGAGAGAAGTATTAGAGAAATGGGTTTGAATCTCTTCCGGTCCTGTGTTTTTGTAATCATATACTGATTCTTTTCAATAGTTTCCTTTGCAGTTTACAAAGTCAGCAGGAGACTGACTGAAGACAATCCTCAGTAGTGAGCTGTGTGAAATGTTATATTTTCTTTAAGATGTGTTGATAAATTCTATTTCCATTCAGAAAACTAGGTAATCTCCTTCAATAAAAAGTACATCTGAATTCTGAATTCAATACAGAATACAATGGCATCTTCTGATTAATATATTGGGGAAACCAGGGAAATGCAAACAGGGAACAGCGGATTCTGTCACATGTTGAAAATGTGTGAGTGTTTCTTCCTATGGAAACCAGAATTATATGATTTATTTGTTCTTCAGGAGCAGTATTTCTAGGAAGTGTATGTCAGAGGTGTATCTCTTGCTGTGCCTGTGATTGATGCGAGTGCATTATAACTGCATTTATCAGTGGAGAGGAACGGATGGCCCATGTTAAAAGCCAGATAGCTGATAGTACCTTGATGAGGTTTTGTGAGCATTTGTTTAAATGTGCATGGACCTAAGACAGAAGATATATAAGGAATATAAAGGTAAGAGGACTGATATTAGGAGAGACCACAATCATGCTTTTAAACCTACTCCTGATCTTTTAGGTTATATATGCTGTAGTTTTGCTTTAACTTGCATCCTAATTTCTTTCGTCTTTGGAGTTTTTGTCCTATTAATTTTTTGTGAAGGAATCACTGTTCTATATAGCTGTTTGGTTTGAGGGGTTTTGGTGGATTTTTTTTTTTGGCGGGGGGAAGAGGTACAAAAAGTCAATACTGTAGCCTTTAATGTTAAATTCTGTATTCTGAGTATGAGCAATTTAAATGGGGACAGATGTAAGTACAAGTAAGTGCTTCACGAAGAACATTAGGTGAATTTTTTAGATGGGTTTTTGCTAGTGTTTAATGTCTCAAAAATTTTGTAATGTTTCATAATACCTGGAGTGTTTGTGTGTCCATGTGAGAAAAATCTCATTTATTAAATTTAGAAGGACGGCAAAGGTTTGCAAAACAAAAGGAACAAAACGAAAAGGAAAAATTAATTACAACACCTGTTGGGTGTCCTAGGCATGCAGGATTCCCAGGAACACACCCTCCAATTCAAAAGTCCCCCTTTTTAAACATTCTTGAGGTTCAACCCCGTTTACGTCATAGAAGAGGCATTCCCCTCTCCCTGGTTGGCTGTGTTGTGCTGGGAGGTGGAGTGTCCAGCAGCATGGCAGCTTCCAGGACCAGCCATGTGGTATAAGGGGTTTCCTGACCGATATTCATTTTACAGTTCCCTATTCCCATTCGCATGTTTCCCTGACATCGGTTCCAGGCTGAATCTGGTGTCTTACAACTCCGCGATACGCCTTATAGGTTAGTAAAGAAAAACTCCTACGTTAGTGATTTGTTTAATTCATTTGCTTGTAATAAAACCGATTCTAGGACGCCCAACACGTGTTGTAATTAATTTTTCCTTTTCGTTTTATTCCTTTTATTTTGCAAACCTTTGCCGTCTTTCTAAATTTAATAAATGAGATTTTTCTCACATCCACAAGCTTGGATGGCCTTTTCTCCAAATATATCCCTTTGCCCAATAAGCGATAGTAACTTTCTCTAAATCTTTGCCTTGTTTAACAATTCTTAAGGTCCTTCAGAAGGGCAGTTAAGTAGCTCTTGCAGATAGAGAAACAGCTATAGAAAATGGTAAATACAAAGCCTGAGTCAAGGCAGCAATTCAGTTCTGATACCAGTCTCTCTCAAGAAACCCTGAGATTTTCATGGATGAGATGCAGTTGTGGCTTACTGAACTCAGTCCTCTGTTCCGTCTAAAGGGAATATGGATTTCCTGGCTGCTCTGCTTTATTGTGGTAAATTCATTTTTCACTCACGTTGTTCTCTGTTCCTGTGTCTCAGCTCTAAACCCGCACCACACATTCAGGTAACTGTCAGGGTTTCCTGCGTCCATGAGGAAGAATTTCAGTCAAGATCTCTTTGTCTTCTGATGACCCATCTCCTATTCTTAGCTGATTCCAACCTTAGAGCGTGTTTGTGTTCAGTTTAGAGGTATTACATCCAAATCTTGGTAGATAAGAAGACAACCCTGGGCCTCTCATTATGAAGAAAGAGACATTACTACAGAAAAAAGCTGCTCAGACTGAAATTCTAAGGTAACTTCCTTTAAATATTGACATGTAGAACTCCAAAGAGAAAACAACGGATGAATGGTCTATCTCTAGAAACAAAGTTCCCTTGTAACAGAGCTATGTGCGCTTGAAGTTAAACACAGCTTGTCTTCTTTCATCCTCTGAGAGTATTGGAGGCTGGAAAGTAAGATGACAAAGGGGTTCTGCGTATGCACATCTGCGAAATGGACTTACTGAGCATATGCACCTGTATTAAATGCATTTACAGAACCCCATCACATAAAAAATCCCTCTTATCTGTGGAATCAGGATTGGCCTAAAGTTTTAAAAGTAATTTCTCTGTAACCCTTGGTGGCAATTTTCCGCTCTCAGTAAATAATGAATTACTTGTTATTTAGTGGATATTAGCTTCTAGATTTACTAAATACTTTCAGCCTTCGCAGTTCTCTATTGCCTTCATCTAAGCAGGGGAATGAAACAATGACCTATTTGCTGAACACATAAATGGTTATGCAGGTTTTGAGTTTGTGTTTGGTTTTTTTTAAGATCTCTTCATAACAAAAAAGCACTTGTAAGAAAGCAGCACTTTACTGAACTTCTCTGATAACATTTAAGTGATTTTTTTTCTACCTTATGTAGGTTAAGAAATCTAACTTGGCAGTGTATTTCATGCAATCATATACATGATATCTATCCTGTATATCACATCTACCCATGTACATCAAGTTGCTAACATTTAGACCCCATTCCTTTCAGAAGAATCAATTTAGCACTCGCTAAATTCAGTAACTTAAAAATAGTTGAGAGGCTTCTAGGACAAGCCTCCGGTGTTTCAGTTTGTGCCCATTGCCTCTTGAACACCACTGTCAAGAGTCTTTACGTCTTTTTATTAGGTATTTATAAGCATTGGTAAGATCCCCTTCTCCAGACTAAATAGCTCTAGCGCTCTCAGCCTCTCCTCATTTGAGAGATGCTCTGGTCCCATCTGTGTGGCCATTCACAGTCTCGTTGCCCACCACAGTCCCCAGGCCTTATGCTGCAAAGCTGCTTTTCAGCCAGCTGACCTCCAGCCTGTACTGGTTAGTGTGGTTATTCCTCCCCAAGTGCAAGATTTTACTCTTTTGTAACACTTCTGTTTTTAAGCTTTGCTTATTATTACCATAATTTGTTTTAATGCTGGTTTTTTTATAAATATGTCTAGGTAAACTGACATAATTCCTTTAAAACATGCAGATGTATTTCTTTTCAGTGTTAAAAGAACCTCTGGCATTACAATACCAACTCTTCTCCATCACTGCTGGACACATATCACATCTTCAGTGTTGGTCTTTATCTCTTCAAAGCCAGAAAATTGTAACTGTGTGAGCAGAAATTTAACAAAGAAATTATTAAAGGAAGGATTTTAAAAATTGTCATGCTTAAAAAAAAGAGAATTCAAATGGTAATGCATGTCATTTCTAGATTCCAGGCTTCCTAAGTGGAGATAAGTGTTTTTGCACGTGTTTTTTACAGCTTTGGAATGTGGGCTATCAAACCTGCTGCATAACTTTCTATTCCAATGCTGAATCTGTCTGGAAAGTATGATTAGAATGCTTTTGGACATACATATAAAAACTACGTAAAAGGCAAATTGACACTTACAAAACAGAATGTGTAATTATGTGTCTTTTTCACTATAGAGAGGAATTTCTAAGTGTGAAGATGTATTTGGTGCTTTATCTCAGTATATTGGAAATAGGTTGACCGAACATAGCACTTCAATTTGAGCGGAAAAAAAAAAGGAAAGGATTAGAAGATGGATAATAATGTTAAGGGGTATGGATTAAAGAGCATCAGTAGTACAAACCTAGTGAAGCACATTAATTCAAAAGGCAATAGCTCTTTCTGTATCTTCAGTGGCAATTTGTAACTCTGAAATCCTGTGCCAGAACAGGACCATTCATGCATGAATGTCTGGCCTTGAGAATATAAAACCACAAAAAAAAAAAAAGCTGTGTTTAGCCTTTGAGGCAATTTTAGAAAGAGCTTTCAGAGGACTGAGGGACATCCTCTGGTAAATATTATTCCAGGGAAGACATTTTTCAAGAACAATTAAATACATTAATTTCCTAGGAATTACAGTAAAGTAATTCCTCTGTCCCACAGCAGTAGGTATAGAGAACACCCTGTGGATGCAGAATTATTCTGCTGATGCTGTGCTTCACATGAAAATGCAAGGAATGTTTCTTCCTCAGTCCTCATAGATGAATGCTGCACAAACAGGGCTGTATGGATGTCTTACCAATGGCTAGCTGGCAAACCGTGGGTGTGCAGTGCTGTTTTCATTTCATGTTGCAGAACATCCTCCAGTTATGTCAACCTCAGCTTTGGCATAGGCAGTCATAGCTAAATTTAATGGCAAAAGTAAGGCTGTAATGATTTATTTAAATCACAGATCAGTTTCTGCTGTTCTGAACCTCACATTTTTGCTATTGCTAGTCTTACAGCTTCTGTTTTCATGTTGATTTTGATGATTCTGTGTTTATCTATTTAAGTCATTAATGGATGAAAAACCGAAGTCCCTTTTCCTCTAATTCTGCTACCATTATCCAGAATTCACTGGTGCTCTGAAGAGGTTACCTTATTACTGACGTAACACTTTTAATAGAAACAAAGAACTAATATTGTGGGTTTTGCATTTACTGACTATTTAGTTTGTACTACTGTAAAGGAATTTTAATTAGGAGTCAACAATAAAAATATTAACAATTTTCTTGTACCATCATCTAGCTTCTCAAGCTAAGCACTTTGCACTTTTATTCTGTTTTAGAAATCAACATTTTAAGCTGGAAACAAAAGTTGTGGCTCTTGAGTTCCTTAGAAATTCTTTTAGAGAGTCTGAAAATTCAGACATTATTCTTGTGATCTTTCAGTTTCATTTGTAAATACTGAATGAAGCTAAGTAATTTTTATGTGATGAATCTTCTCTTTTATTATTAATAATCATGTTTAAGATTACAAAAGCTTTTAATAACTTTTAAGCCTTCTGAGAGCCTTTCTGTGAGTTCAAGCCGGGCTGTTCAGAACAAGAAGAAAATTATTTTGGGATCATTTAAAAGACTTCATATCTCAAACATGTCTGTATAAAGTATTAGAAATCTTTTCTCAGGCTGACTGCTGTTTTAAAGTCCTGTTCTTCAGAACTATGATATCAAATATGAGCATATGTTCATCAAGGTGACTTCTTTTTCATGCTTTCATAACTGGACCCAAGGTGCAGTCTATAGTGAATCAGCTATGATTTACCTCACCAACTCAACAGCTTGCTTTCTTCTGTGGTAATTAAATTGGCAAGGAGTTAACAAATATTGTCCTAATCATAAAGAATTTTTTAAAGTAAAAAGTGGATAGAAACTGTGTTCTGAAACAATGAAGCACAGATATCTTTCTTACCTGTTGTCTTTCCATCTTCCATTTTAGGAAAGTCTACCCAGCTTCCTGTCAACTCTTCCTATGGGTGGATTTCTCATCCCACCAAATAGTGCTTGAACTCATTTTGATCAAGAAGTACCATTTCTGGGGAAATAAATTTAAAAACTATTCATAACTTTTATATGGTTGTCACCTTAGCATTCTCCCCCTCCCCTCAAATATTAATTTTTTATGTGTTTTGATTTGAAATGAACAACAAAATGTTGTGCAAGAAAAATCTTTGAAGAGGGAAAATATTGCAAGACTTTGAGAAAGAGGTAAATACTGCCATACATCTGCAAAACATTCTGGAACCTGAGAGGTGGCATATTCATGATGGCAGTGCACTCCTGCTGTGTTCATTGCAGTGTGAATACAGGGAGTCAGTCTGACACATCACTGGCTAAGAATCTAGATGAATGCTACATGTCCTGCCCTTCTCAAGATGTTGAAGTTTTTCCAGTATTAATGTGTTAATCTGGCTTAAATTAGGGCTGTGTAAAGAAAACAAGGATTCAGCAAGAATTTCAGGCAAAGAGTCTTGTAAACAAACATTGTGAACAAATATAGGTCTGGCAGATTTCAGCCTGCTGGCTCAAACAACAACAGCTTAACAGTTGGGAGTTGGAAAAAACAGAGTAATTTTACAAATAGCCATTTTTAGCTGGTTAAAAGGTGGCAATTATATAAAAGAATTATGACCTGTGGCTCCACAGGGGATCCACGCTGGAGCAGCCTGTTCCCAAAGAATTGCACCCCGTGGGAGGGACCCATGCTGGAGCAGTTTGTGAAGAACTACAGCCCATGCAAGGACTCATGTTGGAGAAGTTCTTGGAGGAGTGACTCCTGTGGGAGGGAGCCCATGCTGGAGCAGGGGAAGAGTGTGAGGAGTTCTGCTCCTGAGGAGGAAGGAGCAGCAGAGACAACGTATGATAAACTGACTACAGTCATCAAATAACGGTTTAGACTTGTGTTGTTTAAAGTGAACTGAGAAAGAAAGGAAAATATAACTCAGGTTCTCTTTCAAGAGACACTTTTGCAGCCATACCTATATGTGTTCAAAGAGGTCTATTTGTGCTTCATATAAATATAAATATATATAATGGCCCATCTTCGCGAACGAAGATTTTGGGAAAGGTCTTTTTACCTTTCCAGCCTGCACAATGGATTTTTTAGGTGAGACACAGCCTGCGCTGAACTGAGCCCACCCTTTAATCCTAAGGTTCATCTGCCGGGGCCAAGCAAGCTTGGACAATGGCAGTGAGGTCCTCAGGATGTAGGTTTGTTTAGAGTGACCTTCTCATAGATGGATGGCCTCACAGGGCTAACGGGTTCCATCTGCCCGGGAGGGACTGGGAATTGAACCTGGGTTGCAGCGGTGAGAGTCCCGCATGCTAACCACTAGGCCACCAGGGGTCCCTTGTGCTTCATAATATACCAAGATAAAACCAGCTGTCATGTTTCATAAGCTATTACCTCAAGGCAATAACTTGTACATTTACCTTACATTTTCCTTAATCTGAACCAGATGCAATATCCCTATTTTAACCGATGTTATCTGATATTCTATATAGCTACAGTAGAAAAATAATGCCTATGTTGATATCAACTTTTCCTACATGATTTTCTTCATGCCAAGTGTAAGCATTTGGGGCAAAAAGTGCACTCCATGTGATCACACAAGTTGCAATAGGTTGACAATTGAGAATGTACAAGAAAGGATTCTGGTTTCTTAGGTTACAGTGAAATGGTTTGGAAATATTTATGAAATTTGATGCTTGTACATACCTCTACATGAGGGAGCAGGAAAAAAATTTTACTTGCATAGGATTTTTAGAAATTATTAAATGATGGTTATATTGCTGGCATATAGAGTTCTGCTGACTAAAACATACAAAAAGAGCACCTGTGAAGTGCACAAGATGACCTCAGTTCTAAAAAATGACAGTGTGTTGAACTGTATGAACAGAAACAGGCATTTGCCCTAAACGATTTCCTCTGTGTGAGAAGGTTTGTAGTGTTTGTCTCCACCTCTTTCCCTAGGATTCTCTGCTTGACTTATTAGATGATGTCCTCTTCTTTGCTTTTGAAGACCATTTTGGGCACTTACAACTTCTCACAGTTAAGGAACTCAAGTAAACAACTGAGCACATTGCCTGTTTGTGCCTGATAAGACACTGAAAAGTTAATTACCATGCAACTAGTTTTGAGATTCCACAATTGTTACATCTTTTGGTTTCCTCAGACTTGTCCTATTTTTCTTGCTGGAAACTTTTCTAGGAGAAATGTGAGGATTTTTCTCACTGGTCAACGACTTTACAGATGCTGTCAGACCAGTAACTCTATGTTGGCTTCAAAAAATTGGGAAATCCTGAGTATGTGGAACTTGTACTGCTGGCCTAAGCAGATGCACAGCTCTGCAGGTGGAGCACATTTGTACTGTGTTGTACAAAGATTGCTGACCATGTGCAGAGCATTTGGAAAATGAGGGACAGCAAGTCCACCGCTTCTGGCAAATAGGAGTCATACAGTGGACTTGTGCAGGTTTTTTTCTCTTTCAGAAATACAGAATAGGGATAGAAATACAGGATAGGAATATCACAGTTGCACAACACTTAGAGAAATACATTTGGACTAAATCTAGAAAGAGTGTTCATTTTGTAGCTGAAGGTGTAAAATTGATCAGTCTAAATTTGAGCTAAAATTGGGAGACTTCTGTGAGGCTTAAGCTCCCACTAGTAAATTAGCATTTCACAGTCTCTGCTCTCTGCAATTCCATCAAAAGGCAAATTTAAATGATTTCAGTTCCTCAGGAACCAATTGGAATGTGTTACCTGTATTTGTATTGAAAGAGCTGTTAAGAACCCAACAGTGGCTATTGCCATGCAATGCTGCTGTCTGTTCCTAGTTACAAATGACTTTTGGAAAATATTTTTACCTTGAGAGTTCAGGAAAATAATTTTCTATCACCGTATTATAAAACCCAATTTTTTCCTTCTACTTAGTACATAACATACATTTATACCATCTAAAATAATAGCAAATGCTTTAAAGAATGAAGACTGTTATTGCCACCTGGCGGGAGCCTTGTGTGTACCATGCACTAATTACAGAGCAGATTGTGGAGATGTTGAAATAGTTCAAGCTGACCAGCACCATCCTGTGAGAATACAGTCTAACTACATCTGGCATCACGAGAACAAATAGATGATTGCATTTGCTAAGACAAAACAGCATTATTAAAGAGCTGCAACTTGTCCTTGAACTCCTTTTAATGCCGGGTAGAGGCACTGTTAAAGTTAGTAAGTTCCAGTGCTTTTGATGTTAATCAACAGGATTGGAGTACTGACATGCATACATAAAATCTGAACAAGCATGCAATATACATACATATGTATATACGAAATATATAGTAGAAAAATTGTATGTAAAAGGTCTTGGGAAGATAAGAGTCTAATGAACAGAGGTTTAAATTTGCATTTTAAATTGACTGAAACCTTTCTCTTTCTTATTTTATGTAATTGACAATGAATAATGTGAAATTTGCAGATAATAATTCTGAAATTCTCCTTTTCACATTTCTGTCAATGTGCTTGCATGAAAAGCTTTGAAATAAATGGTCAGAAGAAACTCACAGCCAATATCACCCCATTTATATATATTTACATATAAGTCCTTTCTCAGGACAGACTCAGCTGGATTTTGGGGGAAAATGTCATGTTTTCAGTGTTCTGAAGATTTAATGGGCAATTTGCCATTTCATCACAGTTCTGATTTTATCCCATCAAACATAATGTATTTGAATTCCAGTGATGTTTCACATTGGCAATAACTGATAGGTGATATAAAGACTTTTTTTGTGTGTAAATGTGTCTTGTTATATATAGTTCAACCTTTTTCTATATTTAATTGGGTTCCCTGTGCTAGACTCTGCTGGTTCCCTCTTCTTTTAAAAGGTGGAAATAAAACTATCACTGTGATCAATCAGAAGCATTTATTCTTTTCATTATGCTGTAGTCATTGATTTGAGGAGAAAAAAAAATTTGGAAAAAAGGCCCAAGCCTTTAGTTCTTGTGTCCAGTGTGTGTTGGATGGGGAAAAGGAGAAAGGCACTGCCTGGAGTGGGAGTGATGTGGGAAGGAGAGGGTACAGTCCTGCTCTGGGCTGCAGCAGTGGGGTGATGCAGAAGTGGGCTCATGAGTGAGGGGAGCCCAGGAGCCAGTGCCAGAGGGCCACTGGAAAGGACAGGAGGGTGTTGGGCCATCTTCCTGCTGTTAAGCTGTAGACAAAGCTCCCATTGCCTGTTGTGTGCAGAGGTGTTCAGGTGCGAAGCAGTGTGCCCATCCCTCCAACCTGTCGAGATCCTTCTGAAGGGCTGCACAGCACTCTGGGGTATCAGCCGCTCCTCCCAGATTTGTGTCCTCAGCAAACTTGCTGATGCATCTGCCCCTTAATCCAAGTCACTGATGAATAAGCTAAAAACTACTAGACCCCGTATGGACCCCTGGGGGACACCACTAGTGACAGGCCTCCAACTAGACTATGTCCCACTGATCACAACATTCTGACACCTGCTATTCAGGAATTTACCTGTTTATAAGCAATTTATAGAGCATGTCCACCAGAATCATTTGCATATGTAAATGCACTACATCAGAGGTCTACCTGAAATCTTATCAATTTGACTGATGTCAAAACAAATGTTTTAGGATGGAGCTGAACAGCTGTGGAGAGAGCAATGAGGTCACCCCTCAGCCTTCTTTGCTCTAAATGACACAGACCCAGTGTCCTCAGCTGCTCCTCACAGCATGTGCCTCCTAGCCCTTTCACCGACTTTGCTGCCTTCCTCTGGCTGCATTCAGGGACCTTCCCTTCCTTCTTCACTTGCGGACCTGAACAGCTCCCTTGTGGGCAAATGCAGTTTTCTGAATTATGTTGGTGTTAATTAAGCTCGTTAAGTGCATATGTTTTCTACAGATGCTTGCTTACAGCATACTTCCTGTGTCTTCCTGTTGCATTGTTCTTTCACCCTACTCCCTCTGCCTAAGCTCTGGCTATCTGGGAAGCAGTTTTACTTTCTGGAAAGAAAAAGGCACCCTGTTTTGCCATATTTCAAAATGAGTGGGACCAGTGCTCTTGAATATCAATGTCCTAGAGAGTGGGATCGAATGCACCCTCAGTAAGTTTGCAGATGACACCAACCTGAGCGAGGCTGTTGACACAACGGAAGGAGGAGTTGCCATCCAGAGGGACCTGGACAACCTCAAAAAGTGGGACCATGAGTTTCAACAATTCAAGTGCAAGGTGTTGCACCAGGGTCAGGGCAATCCCAGACGTGAGTCCAGACTGGGAGAAGAATTCATTGAGGGAAGCCCTTCAGATAAGGACTTGGAGATTCGGGTGGACCAAAACCTGGACATGCCCCAGCAGTATGTGCTTGCATCCCAGAAGGCCAACTGCATCCTGGGCTGCATCAAAAGAGGCACAGCCAGCAGGCCAAGGAATTCTTCCCTCTTCTACTCTGCCCTTGTGAGACCCTACCTGGAGCACTGTGTCCAGCTCTGAGGCCCCAGCACAAGAAAAATGTGGACCTGCTAGAGCGAGAGCAGTGAAGGCCACAAAGAGGACTGGAGCACCTCTCCCAAGCAGACAGGCTGAGAATTGGGGTTGTTCAGTCTGAAGAAGGCTCTGTGTAGACCTTACAGCAACCTTCTAGTATCAAAAGAAAGCTTATGAAAAACATGGAGAGAAAGTTTCTATGCGAGCCAGTAGTGATAGGACAAGGGGGAATGGTTTTAAACTACAGAGAGGAGATTTAGGTTAGATGTTAGGAAGAAGTTCTTTACTCAGAGGTTGGTGAGGCACTGAACAGGCCGCCCAGAGAAGTTGTGGATGTCCCATCTCTGGAAGTGTTCCAAGGCCAGGCTGGATGGGTCCCTGAGCAACCTGCTGTAGTGGGCGGCATCCCTGCCCATGGTAGGGGTGTTGAAGCTAGATGATCTTTAAGGTCCCTTCCAAGCCAGGGCATTCTATGATTCTAAGACTCTATGAGTTTGCAAAGAGAATTCACCTTACCTGGACATGGTGATGCCAAATTTTGCCCCAAAAGGTGCAGAGAAACTGCTCAAAGTTTTAGTCTTTTAGCAGCAAGGTATTTATTCAAGGCAACGTTGGAGAGCAGCCAGCTCGCGCTGGACAAACTGCTCTGCCTTTTCAGTGAAAGGACAGGATTATATACAATTTCTATAAGTGATTACAACATTTTCACATGCATATTCATATAATTGCAACATCTAGTTATAATATTCATAATAGGCGGAGTCTGGGCAGAGTCTGGGGCAGAGTCGTCTTTTTGGGGTGATGTTTGGTGGTCGTTCCTGTTTCTTCAGCCTCACGGGGTTGCATTTTGCTCTTCTTCCTCGGCTGAACTTTTCAACTTTCTTGTTTTTTGCTGACTTCATGGTGAATTTTGCAAGACTTTTGGACTCCAGCCCCTATTTTGCCCCTTTTCTTTATTTGTGTAGGTGTGTGAGCATTCTTTTAGTGTACGGTACCATCTAATCCTTAAGCTGTGGTTTTTATCTCTAGCTAAGCAGTACATTCTAGCTAAGCACTGCATTCTTCTGAGCAGGAGATTCCTCGGATCAGTATTCAGAGTTAACTCTTCAGGCCCTAGCTCCGTTTCAATGGAATGCTATGAAATGGTTACCATGACAAGTCCTGCTTCCTGACTAAAACCCTGAAAGCCACAATATGACAGAATTTGATCTGACATGACTAATAGCATATATTTCTTGTCAGAAATTAAATTTTCAATGTGACAGTTTTGTAGATTTTTAAAACCTTAATTAAATTCTGCACAATCTCTATTACAGAATTCTTTTACATTAAACATGCCTGAAACTGAGATGTAGCAAGGCAGTTTTTCAGGCAGAAATTTATATGTAATGTCTTGTGATTGGCGAACAACATGTCTATGTTTGCTGCTGTGTAGCAGATGGAATCCTGGAAAGGACAGAAAGTAGTTTATAGGAAAAAAAATTGTAGTGTCTTTTGCAAATTATTGACACCTTGTATTTCAAGCCATGTGAACTTGTCTGGAAAAGGAATGGTCATTTCTATTTGTCCAAAGTGAGCCTGAGATTACTTCCTGCTGAAATGTGAGAAGGTGCTTATAGCTTTAATTCTTAGTACTCAGGGATCGAATTAGCTAATTCCAGAGCTAAATTCTCTTTAACTACCAAATTGCAATTTAACACTGCCAACTGTCAGGAATATTTCTTGCTAACTTACTTTCTATAATGATCTGCTTCACTTTCTTCTGCAATTTTGGAGAAACCAAAAGAAAAATCTTTTCTTTAGAGCCTTTTTTTCCCCCCCAATTCATTCAAATTGCTCTGCAGAAGAGAGAAGGGAAACAGTCACTCCAATATACTTGGTTGAAGAAAGTGTATGTAATATAATGAGGTTAATTAATAACTATACTTAGGGCAGGGTTTGGAGAATCTGTACATTTTACAGCAGTTCTTGTAGAAATTCTTGCATCACTGCCCTCTGATTTGTATCTCTCAACAAAGTCGAGTGCAAGGCTTCAGAAAGTAAAAGCAATCTCCTGCACTTGGGAGCCTGAAAATTACCTGAACTATGCATGGAGGTTTTGGTAAAGAAAAATCTGACCAAAATTACACAGAAATGAAAGATCTTTAAATTCTTTATTTGCTATGGCTGAGGGAATGTTTTTAGCTTCATGGTTTCCTGTTCACTTTTTGCATGCTTTAAGCAGCGTGTCATGCAGTCAAACAGATGGCACACATATGTGTCCCCTTACCCAGGTATTAGTATGAACACACACCAAGTTCTTCATGCACTGCCTTGAATTGCACTGAATTGTCTCATCCATTCACACTAGAGGTCACTGTGAGCAAAAGATGAAGCTCCGCTTGCAAAGGCGAGAACACGCATGGATCAATTTACAGACGGAATTTAATTTTTAATTTGAAAGGTCGATGCAAATCCATCTGTGTTAAATATGTTGCTTGAGGGAGACCACGGTACTTCTTAATGCAACCTCATTTACTGACAAACTATTTACAAACTGTAGAGTAAGAAGTTATTCCTATCAAGAAATCCTAAGTGCTTAAATATGTCTAGTTTAATTTTACATCAAATTTAATCTCTGGCAACAAACTGATTCAAGAGAAGAGTTCCAGATTTGTTGATACTTGTTGCTGGGTTTTTGTGTATAAACATTAAGGTACTATTCCTTCCCTCTAGGGAAACTGCCCCATTTTCTCTTGATGTAGCAGAACAGTACAAGTACAATTTGATTCAGGTCCTGCTTCCAGAGTTAAGAGAGACAAGTCCCATTGTATTGTGGATTAGCAATGAAATCACTAGCTGTCTCAGAGTGAAGTTGTGAATAGAACAAATCTAGAGCATCCAAGGAAGTGGAAGAGGAGTTTCTTGTTCCAGGGAATGCATCCAGCCCAGGGCTTACCTCTCAATAGCTACTGTGTCACACCTTCACAGCCTTACTTATCACCTGTGTGAATACGGCTGTATCTGTGTCCGTTTTTAGAAAACTTCTCCTCTTTCACAGTGCGTGTCCATGATTAGAAAAGATGTCTGAGCAATAAGTGCAAAACTGAAGATCTGATGCTATGTAAGGCACCTGTAGCTTCCTATAGTGTAGGTATTCATGAAAAGGAAAATGTTGACCCTGTTCTCATAGCTGAGAGAGCTGATGGGAGAATGATAATGATGCTTTTTATATAAAGCAGTGATGATGAACAATACTTTTGTGCTGCCACTCAAAAAGTATTTGGCACAGGGACAGTGGAATAAAGACAGGTTAAAAGAGCAGGACAGGGAATGATGGTCACATTACCCTACACACCTTAGCACATGAAAACAGGTACTTATGCAAAAGCTGCTCCAACCCTAAGGTGACAGAGGTGTATTTAATATGCAGATCTGGGAAGAAGAGTTTTCATCACCATCTTCACAAAACTCAATTCCTATTTTTACCTGCTTTTTGTGCCCACTTTCTTGTGTTTTTCTTTCCATTTCCTCCCATGTTCATCTTTTATTAATTCTTTCTACCGCATGTCCATCCCAAATGACACTAACATCTTAGTTGCTCACATCATACTGTTGATTCTCCAGATTCTACAGCCCTTGTTTCAGCATGCTTATGTATTGTGCTCTTTCACAGAAAATACCTCCCACTTTTGATTGCACATTGCCTTAAAAAATATAAAATAAAGTAAAAAAATTTTCTATTTTCAGGTTGGCCCTTAGTCTAATGAAACAATAGTACCTAGCTGCTCATGAAGGATATTGAAGCTTTTATTGCACTATTATTATGGTGATGTAATGCTTCCATCAATTAAATTATGCTGTTAAAAATGGGTGTAACAGAGTAAACAACAAAACCTATTATTTTGAAATAACAGCTCTTGTCCTAATTAGTAAGGTGTGGCAAAAAAAAGAGACATGATCTTTGAGACAGCTTTTAGCACAGGTTACTTAGCATCACTCAGATATTTTCATTTCCATAATGCACTTCCTTTCATAACTACTGAGTATGCACATGGCATTTCTCTGTGAATTTTTCAGGTCTTCTTTCTCTTACAAGAGCACTGCTGACAAGATTTCTGCTGGGATTAATGTATTCCAAAAATGTCCAGAGTAACCAAATCTGTTTCTGAATGTACTAAAGAAATGGACTCCTATTCAAAGGTGTTGTAACAAACATGAGGAGCTGAAGGTTATTCATTGGAATGAATCATGCTTCATGCAGGTCTGTTTTCCTGGATGATCACTGCTTTCTCTCTTCATTTAGGAACAGTTTGATCAAATAGTTTTTCCTCTGGACTGACGAGAAACTACTTGTATGCCAGCAACGTTGTGTGATTGAATTTCAGTAATATGATAGGTAAATCAGTTTGAATTGATTGATTTGATAACAAAATCTTGTATTTAAATAAATATTGCCTAGCATGATCCTTTGCTGTTACAAATTAAAAGACACTTTACTTAAACATTTCAATACTAAACACATGTCTGGATGCTGAAATGCAAACTTCACAACAGAATGTGAAAATGTCAGTTTATATTACATGCTGTTTAACAGAGGCAACATATGAGTTGATCAGATCATTAGATATCCCAAGGATATTTCTAGAACTAATTGATGATTATATGGAAAAGCAGTTAATTTCAGCCTATATCTCAGTACTGCATCTCAGATGTTCACACAGTCATTTCTACTGCATTTCATCATCTCTTGAGTAAACAATGTTTACAGAAATCAGCTAAAATCAAACATCACTCTGAACACTTTCAAAATATTTGTGAAAGTTTTATTGATCTTGTAATACAAAAAGAAACTGGCTAACTGCAACCTTTTTTATTTTGTTCTTGTTGCATTAGTGTTTTTTTTTAATCTGGGCTGACAGGAACCTCATGCAGTTAAGCAAGTGTCCAATTCTGGACTCCCCAGTACAAGAGACATGGAGATACTGAGTCAGTCCAACAGAGGACCTCTAAGATGATGAAGGAGCTGGAGCATCTCTCCTACAGCTGGAGCATCTCTCCTATAAGGAAAGGCTGAAAGAGCTGGGACTGTTCAGCCTGGAGAGGAGAAGGCACAGGGCTATCTATCAATGTACTTACATACCCGAAGGGAGAATGCAAAGGGGATGGAACCAGGATCTTTCTAGTGGTGCCCAGTGACAGGACCAGAGGCAATGGGCACAAACTGGAACACAGAGGGTTCCCTCTCAACATTAGGAAATGCACTTTTTTCTGGGAGGGTGACTGAGCACCGGCACAGGTTGTCCAGGGAGGTGATGGAGTCTCCATCCTTAGAGGTACTCTAAGAGCCATGTGGACACAGTCCTGGGCAACCACGTGGTCCTGCATGAGCAGGGGGGAACAGTTGACCTCAGGAGGTCGCTTCCAAACTCAACCATTCTATTAATTCTGAGTCATATCTGAAATTTAAAAAGGTACTGTGCCAAGTTATTACAGTACTTCTATGTTTCTTCTCTGTAGTTGCAAAAATTTGCAACTGTGATAATACCACATGGGAACTCATCATTTGTGATAAAGTAAAGCCAAAGTGAAACCAATGGAGTTGATAATGGAAGCTGTCATCATGTCTGAGTTCTATTTACTCTCAGTAACATTATCTGTATTATCTGAGTATATAAGGTGTATGTGACAATTCATTTACTGCAAAGGTTTAAATTGTCCTTAAGTAAGGACCTGATCAAATTCAGCAATGGCACTAATGTGCGTCTTCAGTGTAGGATTACACAGAATGTATTTTATATCAAGCCTCACCATTAAGCAGGTTAGTAGTCAGTGTGGCAGTTTCATCCTTGAACTGAGCTCCTCTGGAATGACTTATGCCATGTGTGACTGTGCCTTCAGTTGGAAAGTTGCAGGCACAAGCAGCAGGGGAGGCTTTATTTTACACTCCCTTGTTACTTACTTTTCCAGCTACCACCCTCATTTCCACCTGTTCCCAAAGCATGTTACATCCATTAAGCACACCCACTAAATATCAAATCAATTGTATAAAATAATATCTTGACGGAAATGTGAATAGAAGGGGGAGCAGATTGCAGCAGCAGTTTGTCATATCAGAGTTAAGTCAGACTGTCAGTCCAAAGTAACAACAGATAACACAAGGCAGGCATTGCATGTTCCTAATGAAACCATATTACACTCAGACTGCAAATGATCTTCTTAAAAGTAAATGTGGGGGGGGTTGCAAATTTTAATTTAATTTGAAGTAAACACGAGCTTCATGTTTGTTTAAACTTACTTTAGGTAAAAATATGAATTTTCTTATGACTTCCAAGACAAGGAAATAATGAGGACACTGGGGGCCACATTTTTATTTGGGGATTAAAAAAAACCCCAACATGCAGTGACACCAAGTAGGGTCTGACATTTAAAAAAATGAAACACATCAGAGCTCCCCATGATCTGATGCAAACTTGGAACTTGTGAAAACCAACTGAGTAACTCCTGTTTTGAATTTATAGGTTGATTGTGTTTTTGTTGTTTTTTTTTTAATTAGAAGGTATTCAAAGTACCATGCAAAGACCTTGACTTATTTAAGTAGCTCGAAAATAAAAAGTAATGTATTATTTCCAAAAAGTAGTAAGATTACTGTCAATACAACAGCAACACTTACAGGTAAACTCAGAGCTTGCTTCCAGCCAAAGAGCTTTCCACGTATTTGGCAGAAGTGCTGGTGTATGTAGTAGTAACTTAGAGGAATAAGTTACTGGGTTATCGCCCTTTCCCTCCTTTCCTTCGCTCCTGTTGCTGTCCACGGAGGAACACTGCCTTAGGGGGAAGCTCTGGTTCATCCCACCCGGCTGCAGGGCAGCAGCCCCCGCCGCTCCCTGTTCGCCCACACCGGCCCCTTCGGCAGCGCCGGCCCTTCCCGAGCAGGGCTGTTCCCGCACCCCGGACCGCTCCAGCTGCCACCGCCTCCCCGCGCGCTCGGCACCGGCCCCGCTTCCAGCGCTGCCATTTTGGAGCTGCCCCAGCCCGCCCGGCCGCCTCCGTGATACCCCCACGTTCCCCAGGGCCGAGCGGAGGGGAACCTCTTTGCCGGTGCCGCTGCGCGCGAACAGCCCGCGCAGGTCGCACCGCCCGCACCGCCCTCACCACCCCGCTGCCCGCCCCTGCGCCGCGGCCTCCACCTCTTCCTCCTCCCACCAGCCCCGCCCGGCCCCGGCGGGCCCTCCCCGGAGCCCTCCCCGAGCGCGTCGGGCGGTGAGTGGCAGCCGCGCCACCCCTTCACACGGCGCGGCGGGGAGGGGAGGGGGCCGCGGCCGATGGGCGGGCCGGGGCCGCCCCCGAGGGCTGCGGGCTCCCGGTGGCGCCCCAGTCGGCGCCCGGCTGCCTCCGGAGGCGCAGGGGAGCGTCGGGGGAATCTGCGCTGCTGACTTTGCCCTGTCGGGCTCGGTGAGCGTCTGGGGCGGGACCCCGCGCACGACGGCCCGAGCTACCGGGCCCCTTCCCGGCCTTCCGGGGCGGCAGCGCCGCCCGGGCACTCCCGGACCTGGCGGGGAGCGAGGCCGAGCGAACTCCGGGCCGTCCCCGGGGGGTGCGGAGTCACTGCCGGCAGCGCAGCGCGGGCGGTCCCGGGCGGCCCCCGGCTCCCCTTGCAACGCCCGCCGGCTTGTGAACAAACCCGGGCTCCCCAAAGCCTTGCCCTGCCTCCCATTCCCAGACTTTTAGAGGAAATCCTCAAATCAGATAAGGGCTGGTTTCTGCTGGCGCGGGAGGGAAACTTGGTACCATTCGTAGGATAAGCGCGGCGTGGCTGCTCCCCGCCCTGTGCCGGAGAAGTGCCGGTGCCGCCCGGTGCCTGTTCGGGAAGGGACTGGACTCGGACCCGCCCGTGCCGCGCATCCCCCGCGCTGCGGCCGCGGCCTGACTGCCCTGGCTGTCCCTCTGACAAAGCGCTAAGGTCAAGTTTAAAACTGGAGGCAAAGTAACTTTTGTGATTGTATGATGGTTAAAAATACCCGTGCTGGTTTACTGGGAAGGTATTTTAATCTCTGTGTTTTCCGAGGACTGTTTGAAGGTTGAACTGAACTGTCTTGGTTTATTTATAACTTGATGTAGAAACATAATACAGAAATGCATTTACTTGTATCAGTGAAATATATTCTGGTTTAGGGAAGCTTAATTTTGGCAACCAAGTTGTCAAATTAAAAAGAATATGTTCTGCAATGGTGATATTGCTGGTAGTTTTAGCATCCCGTCGTGATTTTAGTGTTTTTTAAGTGGAAAAAGTTGTTGACTGACTTATGTAGTATCTTTGGTTTTGGCTGTACTACCTTCATCTTTACAGGGACATCTTCAGGTCAGCACTGTGAATTAATTCTGTATTTATCTGGAATTAAAAACTATAGTTTGGGGACACATACCTTCTACAATGCTCCTTGAAAGTTGCTTGACTTCAGGGAAGTTGCTCTTAAGCAGCAACTATATGTTACACTGTGGTAGTATATGCATATCTTGATACTTCTGTCTTGTAAAAGCTAAACTTTCAGTAAGCACTTTTATTAAAGTTTACTTATTTAAGGAACTTTTTACTAAGGAACCGAGATCCCCTCATTCCTTAGGAGAGGGCTTACAGTTAAATGACCTTCTCTTGTACGGAGCCATAAAGGCTTTCCCTCCCTACCTGAGTGTGGCATGTAAATACATTTTTTTTTAAATGGATATAGTAGTAAATAAAGTAAGCTGATTTTGGTCCATTGTATTTCAATTAGAAATGTCTGTAAAGAGCAGCCTTGGTGGTGTCCGCCTTCTCATTTTCCACGCAGAGTTCTACATCTCTTCCTCCTTTGCTTTCTAATATTTATTGTCTTTCTCTGTCACCTGGTTAGGTGATGGCAGTTAACCAGGCCTTTGATCTGAAGTGAATTTTTCTGTTGTTATAGGTGTGTCCGTAAAAAGTTAGGGGCTAGTCTTTATTTCTTGCATGTGTAAGTAGAACATTAGATTCAAAGAAGTTATTTATATACGGCATTTACAGGATTGATTAATTAATTTTAGTGTTTATTTACATTTGAAAATCAGTTCTTATTTAGTTAGGAAAAAAGGTAGTCCCTATTCTGGCACAATGCTGTGTATATGGTCAGTCTTATTCAACAATAGCTGCCCATGCTTGGAATTACTCAGGAATGTATAAATAAACCTTGAAGTTGCTATCTGCCTTCTTGTCCTTTTTTAGGCTTCTTGTTTAACTAATTATACAAATACGTTCAGATTTTAAGTTTTTAGTTTGGTTTTACATTGTGACCCTATTATCTGATAATTAGTCATTATTCTCTTCTTTGGCAGCTAAAATGAATTCAACTCCTGATACTGCTTCAAGTCCCTCTCGCCCCCAGCAGCATCTTGGAAGGTCCCAGCTAAACGCTGCTCCTGTGGACCACAGGGAGAACACATCTTTAGAAGATTCTGCAACTTCTTCAGTTCGTGACTATTCCCGTAACAGAGAGAAAACTGAAAAAAATGGTAAGTATGAAAGCAATTTTTATGCTAAATTGGCTTATGTTAAACACGGGGAGATTATTTGGTGTATATGTATTCTAAACTGTTTAAAGAGACACCGTAAAGTAGGAACATAAATTTCTCCAATTTCTTTTAACCTGTTCTTGTGGAAGAGACTTTTCTTCTGCAGTTTACTTTGTGCATATTTTCAAATTTTCCTATCCAATTTTTCATATGTGTACAGAGCAATAGGAAAAAAGTTTGTTGGAAAAATTGGCAGGAAGAATTAAATTTATCATAATACTACCATAATTTCAATTTCATTTCTTTATTTGGCTAGATCACGTGCTAACTATAGCTTTAATATGAATTCTAATGTGGATGCACAGATACTACTTTAATGTAGACAGGGAATAATAAGCTGATATATGAACCAGAATTGAAGTTAATATTAGCCGTCAGATAAGAACTTGGGTTTACAATCATCATACAGTGTGAAAGGCAGAATGATCTTTTTTTTTTTCCTCTCACTGTGAAACCATTGAGTTTAAAAGACTGTGGAAACTGATGGGATGAGAGAAATGTCTTGTACAAAATATAAAACAAAAAATATATTCAGCTACTGAGTTCCAGTTTTAAACTCAGTTTGTAATCTAACACTTGAGCAAGACAGTCTTGTGTTCAAGGTCTAGAAAAATGACTGCTCTTTAACTTTCTTTAAAATTTGACTTTTGATTGTGAAACTGCTTATGTGCCTGTCCTTAGACTGACAAATATGAGTCGCTGTGCTGAAGGTAATAAGGCTATCCAAGAGTTTAAAATTATTAAATGTGTGAATATCTATGTGCCATGAATCAGATGCAGCTGAGCTCTGCACATAGTTCAGGCCAATATTGTGACTGTGTTAGCACATCTATTGTGTGCATCTAATTCAGAATTGACTACTGGGACCTTCTGGGTTCTTTGCTACTAAAAGGCACGTTCCAGGTGGAGGAAATTATTTTTTTGGATACCCGAATTTCTAAGATTCCTCAGTGTTCATTACCAATTTTTTCATCTAGCCCACCTGTAAAAGAATTGAGAAATTAGGGAGACTTGACACTTCTAACATTAATTACGTTATTATTAATTTAGAATCAGTGCTAACAGGTATGTTTTCTTCCATTCTTCATTCTCCAGTTTCTTAATATGCTTCAACCGGGAAAGAATAGGAACTATAATACGAATATGGTATAATGTTATCTTGGGCTTAGTTATAATGTGATTTGAAAGAGCAGTACATAGATTTCTGTTGTTGGTGCCCACATTCGTGCAAGATTCTGAAAATTAATACGGGCATTTTAGCGGTGTTTTGCACATAGCTTCTGTCACGTGTTTTTTTCTGGCTAATTTGGAGATTTCCTTATTCTACACAAATACTGGACTTCTAACATCATACTGATTTTTATCCTAATTCTCTTCACAGGCCTATGTGTCTACTAATGATGTCTACCTATGCAGTTTTGTTTTAGAGATGTTCTTATTTGTGCCCCTATAAAAGAGGACTTTTGACCATTGATGTATTTCTCCATTTCAGTTGTGACTCATTCCTGATTGCTTTAAATCTCTTCCCGTTAAAATATTATTGGTGCTTGTTGCCACTGTCATTGCCCTTTCCATCCATGTCTTAATATATGCAAGTATTTAGTGCAGCAGAATGAGCTACCATTGCCATTGTGTCATGCTGGAGTCTCTAACAACCAAGATTTTAGTGGATTTAGATGGACATGTCTTCAGTAACATGTAACACAGTATTTTCTTCTATGGTTATTTTAGAGTTACGCCATTTGTCATAATGCTAACAATTTCTAGAATTGAAAACTTTTTTAAAAGAAAGGAATTAGAGAATTTTTTTTCCACCTAGAGCAGCACTGGTCATCAGGACTTAAAAACTGGGATTTTAGTAGTACATCAGAAAGAAGTGCAAATAGAAATACAAATTCACAGAGATGTATGTGCATATAAAACCCAATATGACAGAAAGTGATATCTCAAACAGAAAATTGGCACTTCAGCAATTTTCAGAATATAACTGACAGAGGAAGTGTTCCTTGGAATCACTAGAGCCTTTACCAATAAATAACATTCAAATTGCTGATAGGTCTAGAAAGAGCAAAAGATTTGGTTTCTTAGCCATGGCATGTTGTGGTTTGATTGTATCAAAGGAAATATCACTAGACCAGATGTTCTGAGAAGGGCTCTGTTGATTTCTTTCTTGAAAGATTAAGAAGTCAGTTATTTTGATTAGTCACTATGATCATGACTAACTCTGAGTGATGTAAAGGAGGACAGAAAAGACCAGTACATTGAAATACAGAAAGCCATCTCAATAAATATTATCAAATATGTAGAACACTCCTCTTTACTGATGACTTTAATATCTTGCACAAAATTATATAAACTTAAATTTGTAATAGAAGTAATTTAATTTTTAATAAATCAGCTATGATTTCTGTTAGAGATTGGGAGATGTACAATGTACATCTCAATTATCTTGAAGGGCAGTTTTATCTCAGGCCTTTCTACCACATGTCCATGTGCCCTTCCCCTAAAAAGGGTTACTGGTATCCTGGGCTGCAGTAGTCAAAGCATTGCCCCACAGGTGGAGGGAGATCCTTCTCCTCCAGTCAGCACTGGTGAGGCCACACCTGGAGTGCTGCATCCACTTCTGGGCTTCCCAGTACAAGAGAGACATGGAGTGAGTCCAACAAAGGGCCACAAAGATGATGAAGGGGCTGGAGCATCTCTGCTGTGATAGAAAGCTGAGAGAGCTGGGGTTGTTGAGCCAGGAGAAGGAGAAGGCTCGGGGGGGTTCTATCAATGTACGTAAATACTTGAAGGGAGGGTGCAAAGAAGATGAAGCCAGGATCTTTCCAGTGGTGCCCAGGGACAGGATCAGAGGCACTGTACACAAACTGAAACACTGGAGGTTCTCTCTGAACATCAGAGGGAAGTTTTTTGAGGGTGACCACGCACTGGCACCCTCAGAAGGTTGGCTGGGAAGGTCACAGTGTCCATCCTTAGAGATACTCAAAGGCCATGTGGACACTGTCCTGGGCAACCAGCTGTAGTTAGCCCTGCATGAGCAGAGGGGTTGGAACAGGTGACCTCCAGAGGTCCCTTCCAACCTCAACCTTTCTACTAATTCTTGTAATATTCTTGCTAAAGTATCTGCATTTCTGATCTGTGCATTTTCTTCCAGCCTTTATTGATACCCACTGTGTTTTAAGGCCAAATAATCAAAGTGAATGTTAAGTAATTTGTTTCCCGGAAACACCCATCATCTATTCCTGTAGCATTATCCATATCTTGCAGCATAATCCAGCAAATTAATGAGTGCCCTGGCTCTGATTCAGTAAAGCACTTAAGCACTCACATATCCTCAGCTGCTCAGGTACTTTCTTGGGGTTGAACTCCTATACTACAGGTTTTTTCTTAGTAATCCTTCAGTCTATATTCTGCTAATGTATCATTGGATAGTGTTTATGTTATTCCTCATATAATTCCTTTAACAAGGTAACAGTGGTTTGAGAATTTATTGAGCTAATCAAATCTGAATTTAATGAAAAAATATTCAGTTGTTAGGATAATTTATAGATAACTGGTTTTGCTGAGTTAAAAAAGAAAAGAAGCATATTCATATTTCTATCCAAAACTGTTGCATTCTGCCTACATATGTTATTGACTTTTGTGTATTTATAGGGAATGGAATGAATATGAATATGTCAGCTCTCATGTTTACAAACAAATGAGAAAAAAACGTTGTTACTCTTTCAAGGATATTCATGGACAGGAAGTTTATTAGTGAGCAAAGCATATACACTACTAATTAGAGCTCCTGAAATTTTGAAACCATTGAGTCATCAGCATCCATGTAAGCAAATTACAGGAGAGTTCGTGTATAGCAAGGAAGATCGGTGTCTGCTTGCTTGTGAAGTCTGTTGGAACAGACTAAGACTCAAATCTCCAAAGACATTTTTATGTCTCT
The DNA here is from genome assembly GCF_003984885.1 of Neopelma chrysocephalum. Taxonomy (NCBI): domain Eukaryota; kingdom Metazoa; phylum Chordata; class Aves; order Passeriformes; family Pipridae; genus Neopelma; species Neopelma chrysocephalum. The sequence continues at coordinate 3,303,414 of NW_020897731.1, read as the reverse complement.
CAAGTGCAATACCCCTTTTGGAACCATTTCCTCCACTTGTACACAGAACAGAGAGGGAAAAAGCACCTTCAACATGGTGGCTTAGTTAGCATGTGGGTATCTGTAGCGCTGCTGCTATTAATGTAATGGTTTTTGAAAGAGATACCTGAATCCACACTCCAGGTAAGTGGTCTGTATTGCTGAGCGAGAAAGTAGATTTATGTGGCCCAGTGAATGTTTTTCTTTTGAATCAGATGAAAGGAAAGCAGAGTTGAGAGGAACTTCTCAAAATACGATGGTGATTGGATACTTGCCTGGGATGTCAGGATTCAAGTGACTGCTTCAAGTCAGTCACAATGGTAGCTTGAACTGGACTAACTCTCACCCCAGGGTGAGTTTATTGTGCTGCAGGTCATCTGGAGGAGCTACCATTTCTTGTGATGCTTAAGGACGTTCAAGCATGTAAAGTGTCTCTCTTAAAAATTGACTGTCTGCCATTCAGCAGGTAAAAGTGGTCAAACTAGGATAGAGAAACTGGGGGCACTGTGAGGGTGATAGCTTTCTTTTCTATATGGATAAAACAGATTTAATGTGTTTTTTACATCATTCATGCGCATTTGCTAGCCAATAAGGTTGGAGAGGAGGAATTGCAAAGCTGAGTTGCAGTGCTTGAAGAAACATCATGTTGGTTAAGGAACTAATGTTAGTTTTGTTTTGTTTATGCAGAGTTCTGCACGTACTTAGGTTATGAGGTTTTTGAATATCTCTTGGAAGAGAATTACTTTATTATTTGAGTGACTTAGAATTTATAAATAGTAAAAAAAAAGGTCTTCTAATCAGTTTATGGTGCATTATAACAATTTACAACAGTGCGTCTCCAACACATTGCTAAATGATAGCTAACAAATAGGGAACCTCTCTAATTTACAAATATTTTCTGAGTGTTAGCCTCTTCCACTTCAAGTTACAGAAAACCTTTGCTTCAGAGCTCTGTTGTAGCACTTCTGTGTCTTCACTTTCTGGCAGCTTGCTACTGTAGACTAACTCTTGAGGCAAAGTGAAATGATTGTGCAAAGCTTGAAGAAATCTCAGAAAAACCTTTGATTGTTTGAAGGGGCATATTATATCTTGAAGTATTAATTACTTAACAATTTGACTGTCAGTTTATTAATGCCCCTTCAAACTTCACCTGTAATTACTAAGGCTCCTGGAAAGCTCATTTGCCAGGCATTGCTGTGGGAGAGAAAGGATTCTATAAAAAAATAAGTTAATGACTGTATTTCTGATAAAATTTTGAGACATCATCATAGTTGCTGCAGAACAATGGAAATTGGCTTTTTCAGTCTGCTGCTATTGTTGTCAATAGCATGCTGGTGGTTGTAGCATATGTAGGAGTAGGATTGGACACCCATTTATTTGAAGAAAGATTCTCCATCTTTGCCTCTTTCACTATTTACAGCAATGGCTTTTTTTCTGCTGATAACAAAGATACTGTTACTGCTAACAATTTTTCGCATTCACACAATGAACCGGATTAAGAAAAGTGCCCTAGCTCAATCTTTACCCATTATTTTTCAGGTGGATAGTTTTCCTAATCTGTTTGATAATAAAATGGTTTTTTCTAGCATAGTCCTAGGGTGTTGGAAGGATAGAAATGAGCAGTTGAAGGGTAGAAGGTGAAGAGCTATGCTCAAATTTTTAAAGTATGTAACGAAATGGGAGTGGCTCTATAAATTGTTTGGAGTTAAGGATTCGAGGTTTCTATCGTACACATTTATAAATTTAATCTAGTGGTTGGAATACAACCTTTCAATTAAGTTTCCTTCAAAAGGAATCCAATATTTGTGTTCCACTGTGCAAACAAAATGCGTTAAAGGGGAACTGTTGAAAAGTTAAAAATACATTCCTTATCTGAACCAATTCTCTAATGCAATGCATCTGCACTCAGCAGCAGCCAGCACCGCTAACTTCTGGACATGTTTTGCAATGGCTTTGGAGGAAAACATTGAAAGTACCTAATACCTGTACATTCATCTTCAAAAAAACCGCAGCAAATCCCTGTGACACTACAGGAATCAAGGAGAGACTTGGAGTCCGTTGTGCTGCTGGAGGGCCCCTTGCAGCAGCAGCAGGCCCACTTCATTGCAAAAGTCAGGAGACTGGAAACTGTAAACTGGGAGATAAAAGGAATCCTTTGCAAAGTTAGTTAATTATAACAAGTGCTTACTTAAGACACTGTGGATTTGCTAAAGAGTTGCAATGGGCCTTTTTGAAGAGCCACTCTGTTTTGATGGTAAGCTAATGAATGCTGGAGTGGCTCTGTGGTGAACTGCTCAAACTGCAGAATTGCTGAAATTTCATGTGCATTGTGCAGGTTGTTTTGAAAACTTTAGGTCTGCACCTACAAAAATATGTGGGCTTGGTGAGGTTTATGGTCTCAACTCTTTCTTGCATTGCTTTTCTGTAGGTTGAATTTTTTTATTTTTTTTCTATTTTTTTTTTTGGGCTGGAGAGGGTTAATAATGATGATTATCAAGTGAGAAATGACAAAACAGCTAATTTATTTGTAACTCTTCCGTTTTGGGGCATGTTAGATTTATCCCAGCTCATCCATAAAGGATTTAGTCAGAGATGCATGCGTAGAAAAGACAGCAGGACTGTCACATTAGTTGTGTGTAAAATTATTTTAATGACTTTAAAAGATCATTGTACAATAATAGATATGCTAGAAAAAAATAACTTTTTTCTCCTCTTCTAAAATTTACAGTCTATAATATCATCACTCTTAGTCTTCCACCTACACGCTTTTTTTTATTGCACTCCTGACAATTTACCTTCATTTTGTGGGGGTGCAGAAGTTGTTCCCATTTCAATTTAATGCTATTTGATGACTTGCAATTGTGGTGTGACTAAGAGTATTGCCGTATCTACAAATGTATTGCTCCTCCCAGAGAAAGCAGAGTTGAGTCCCAGACTTCAACACCTTTGTAAATGAATATTATTCACTTCTCTCCCATCCCTGTTATCACCTTTAAGAATAGAATGCCTGCCAAAGTATGCTAATATAAATACTTCTAATTGTTCTTGGGAGAGCTAGGACCATCTTATGATCTAACTATGAAGGTTAAAGGGCATACAAGAAAAACATGCAACGCACTCTTAATTGTACCAAACCCTTACTTTGCAGTTAAGATAAGAACACGGGAGGCTTCTGAATGGATGAAAGAATTCAGCATTCTTGGAGGAGCAGCTAAGCATCTAAAGTTAATAAAAATGTTTTTCAAATCAATGATGTTTGTTGTACTAAGTATTTCTTCTTCTCCAGTCAGTTCCTCTGTGTCATTATATGTACAAATCATGTTTATGACATGTGACACTTGATGCCTGCTTTTAAGTGGAATGTCAGTCTTTCCAGAAATTTTACTCCTACATACTTACTGCACACAATACCACTGAACTTTTGGAGCTTGAGAAAAGGGAGTAGGAGGATTTCTCTAGAGCCTCATACTGGCTCTGCTGAACACTGAAAGCTACAGTACAATCGAGTGACACACAAAAGCTATTAGAACCTTCATTTATTGTTACAAAATGTACAGATCAACTTTTTACAAAAGTACATTGATAGTGTACTACTACCACATTCTACCCATGGACGAATCTGTTTTTCCTGAGTGACAGAAATCAGACGTCTTTCACTTTGGAGATAAGCTTAGGTAGCATCTCCTAACAAATTGAATGATTTTTATTGTATTATGTATCATAGTGAAAACAAAATCTGGTGCTGTTCTCTGAAATTGTTGGATTTATTGAATTTTATTAACTTAGCAGATTTGTACTTACAGAAAAAACTTTTCCTGCATAAAATCCTGTGTAGCACTGTATGAGAATTATGACCATACACTTCCAAAAGGGACTGGAAGTGTTGTATAAGATGTGGCTCCCAAAGAAGTAGGGAGATTTTGCACAAAATGTATTCTTCTCTGTCTGTTTTGGTTGATATACATGGGCAGGCACCCCTGTAAGATTAATTTTCCTACTTTTTCTTGATTATTTATTGCTTGAAAAGCATGCTTCCATTATTTACTTTATATGTGCATGCATTCTTGTTGCCCTACCTAATATTATAAAATTTTCTCCATACTAGCAAATGGACTATTACTGAAAATTCACCATAAAACTATTTTCTATAGCTAGTATATTTAATTTGTGAAATTCTTAAAGGAAATTCCCTCTTCTACCATAAATTAACTCCATATTTGCAACAGGCTGTTATTTCTGATGTTTCAGTCATATTTTGTTTGTTGGGTTTTTTTGTATCGCAGAAAGACCAGGTGATCACAATACAATCCTATCATAGTTTTGGACAGTATAGTAAAGCCTCTGCTGACTTTGTAAGAAGTTATAACAGTTTCTGACTGTACTCTAGTAATAATGGAGGTAATGAGAAAGGTAAATAATGGAGGAGTAGAGAACAAGTCTGATGAAAGCTGAGGTATAGGAGACACAATTCACTTACAACAGTGGTTTGAGAGTCCCATTCAGTCGTCCAAAGCTGAAAGATGACAGTGCTTCAAAGTAGTCTGCAAGTACAGAGTTTTTGCAGGTGGATTCACTTCAGCAGCTGAATGCTTAGTTTTTAGGAAGCCAAATGATGCTTTTTCTCTTTTGGTTAATTTTAGCTTGTTTCTACTGAAGGCATTGAAAGCCAGGGAACAGAACACATTTCAGGGCCCTTAAAAGCAAACTGAGGATGATGGAGGATGAAAAATTAGTATTAAAAAGTGACTGGCTTTCAGCAAGTTGATTCATTGTAGATATTTATGGTAATATTTAAGGTGATGAGGGTCCTTTCTGTGCTCCACCCTAAATTCCTTTGGGGCAGGATTTATAACATGGCTTTGATCTGTTACTGTCTGTTTCTTTTTCAGTCTAATCCAGTGCTGTGTTAGATAGCTACATTTTAATTTTTTTCCATGGTGAAACTTGTGGCACGGAGTGCATTTATAGTTCTAAATTTAATGATTGTAGAACAGTTAGACCCTATCTTCAGCGCTTTTATTAATATTAAGAATGAGATAAGCTTTGCATGTTGCACTTCAGAGGCATGTTTTTATGGAAATCTCTAGACATAAAAAAGATGAAATAAAAATCCAGCTTCAAGTTCATCATAATGAAAGTCATGAAAGAGGCTTTTTCAAATACAAATAATTCTATATCTGTCTTTTCTGTGTCGTGTCTGTCTCCACCTACACATTCATTTTTTCATCTTACCTTGTGGAGCATGGTGGGAGGAATGGAGTTTAGCAGCAATCATAGGTTATGCATACTAGTATCCTCTCACAGTAAAAGCAAGTAATTTTCCTTGTGGTTCAAACAGGACTCCCTTTCAGATTCAATTACAGTAAAGCCTTCTTGCTAAGGCAGTAAAATGATGTATGCCTGAAGCTTCAAGTAAGTACAGTGCTGTGCAATGTGACAAAGTTCAGTTCAGACATCAGTACTCTTCAAGGTATATGGAGAATTTGTTCATGTGTGGGAGAAGATCTAATGTCAAAGAAGACGTTCTTCCCTCCCTGCTCCCACCCCAGTAATTTAGCTGGTTCAAATATCTGTGGATGAAAGCTTGTTCCCTACTGCTCTATCAAACATCTCAATTATTCTTGTCAGTTAATAACATGAAGCTGAGAGAGACGCCTGACATCTGTGACTTCTTATGAGTAGAAAACCCACATGTTATGTACTGAGCTTCTAAAATAAAGGTAGTGAAAACACAAAATACAGTTTTTCTTCCTCTGGATGCCATCCACCTTTTTCTTCTCTCCTACCTGAACTAGCATGGGAGTGTTACAGTTTGTGAAGGCTCACAGAAGTTGCTCAGTCAATGCTCAGTGTTAATACTGGAGAATGTGATAGGCTTTTCCAGGTTCAAGATTCTTGTTACCTTTTCCATGAGAATCCTTTACCCAATTAGTTACAGCATGCCTGCTAGAGCCAGGGAGCTTTTTCTAAATGCAGTGCTAATGTTGTCCTTCCCTGATGTTATTCGTGTTTTACTGAGATGTTAAATGTGTTCAGTATCAGCTGTTTCCTTCTCAGAATGTTCTTTAGCACCTTCAGCCTAGAAATTTTCTTGTTTATTTGGCATTTATCCATATATGCCCTTTAGTTTTTGGATTTGGAAAGTCATTGAATAGTCTCTCTGTTTACCTGGTCCATTTTGCAAATTCTTCATGTATATTGTATCATGCTCCTTAGTTTCTTCCCCCGGGTTTTAAAGCCCTGATAATAGTGTCTTACTAGCACTGAGCTGTGTTTTTCATAAAACACTATGTAACAACTCCAAGGTGTTATTCTGAGTGGTAATAGTTCAGAGCTTATCCCTGTGTGTGCAGTGATAATGTTACTTCTTGGTTTGCTGCATTTGACCTGGCCTTTTATCACTTAATCAGTCCTTAAATCCTTCAGCAGGTTGGGTTTTTTTTGGGGGGGGGTGGTTTACCTGAATAACAGAGAATCATCAACAGACTTTAGCACCTCTGTGTTTGCCCCCTTCCTTTTTTCATTCACATATAAATGCATTGAATGATATAGGTCTTATTGTATATACCTGTGTGTCTAAAGCGATCATCTTTCCCCTGGGAGAATGAAAGCTGTGTATTTCTATTCTTCATATTTTATTTCTTAATCTCTCACTTATCTGTGTAACAGGCTACATTCAAATTTGTTTAGAGGGCTTCTATGAGAGGCCTTACTCACTACCTTTGGAGATGGAAATATGAACTGGATCCACCTGTCCAACCTTTTGACTTCTTCAGGGATGTCTTATGTCAAGGCTTTTTACCCAGTATCTTTTTTTTTCTCAATTAGGAAAAAAAAAGGGGGACGAAGTTCTGTCTTTTCGTTTATCTGACTACTTAACTCATTAAATTATTTATTAGAAGTCTTTAAAATCATGTGTCATTCCTAAATGTATAACTTTCTGGGATGGAGTTGATGCCATTGTTGCTGCTTTCTGGCCTTTTTGTTACCCTAATTTTTGTCAGTGTGCCTTAGTCATCTTTATTCAAACAAAAGATCAAGGAAATTGCATTTTAAAACCCTGTACTTAAAAAACGTAAAATTTGCAAGATCCTTTGTGAGACTACTAGCCATTGCTTGGGTCGCTTTGCTGGGCCACCTTGGTAACAGTTTTCACCTATGGCAACTATCAGATCTTCTCATGGAATAGTGGAAATGTTTATGTATTTTTCTAGATGTGTATTCAATGAGCTTGGAGGTGCATTCCCACTGGGTTGGAAGGAATGTATCACTTGTGTTGTGCACATGCTTAATTGTTCTTGACTATTTTCAGTCACTTCAGGAACACTTGCCGTACTAATAAAATGGGAAGGCCAATCCAGAAAGCTTGTTTCATATCTTGTCATCTTGGATCCTTTATTTTCCCCAACACATGGGTTTTTGACTCCTTCTCCTGCACACCCCTGTCACTTCTTTTTCTGAGCCCAAATGAATGATTGTAGTCATGATCATATAAAGTGTGTATGCCATACAGATTTCCTTCATGCTCTTAGTGTGGGTGTTGCTTAATGCATTCATCTTTTGTTCAGTAGAGTTTCTGTGAGCTTTAATATTCATTTGTAAAACCTGTAATTTCTTTTAAACTTACATATTTCATATGAATACTTCATTATTGCTTCCTGTACTTTCCATTTTCCTTTTATTTTGTTCTCATTAGCCTTTCACTGTTCAAAGCACTTAGGAGTCGCCAGCTTGTGTTTGTTTAAAAAAATGATTTGTTGTGCATGATAACATAACTGTCTCAGGGCTGTCCTCCAATAACTGTGGAAACCAATAAGATCTTTAAGCTCAAAAGGCATAAGAAATTGTGATCCTTTAAAACATCGTTCTTTCTCTCTGTTACTTCTTGTTCGTGGTCTTTCTCGTCTTGTTTTATCTGGAATTCGGATCAGCTGTAGCTGTGACCTAACAAGAAAGCTGTGTGCACCTGGCCAGGGGGTGATAATAGCCGGCAAGGTGCTAAAATCTCCCTTGTGCTGGGTAAATCCACTCTGCTGAAAGCTTTAATGTGTTTGTGTAGGAAAGTAAATCAACAGACACTTTTATTATTCAACATACACTCCGTTTATTCTTTCTGCATGAAATAACTGTAGTAGATTTTTTTGAAGGAAGAGGTTAGAAGAGCACTTAGAAAATGGAGGGTGTTTTATGTGATGGGGAGGGTGTGTATGATCCACTCTATGTATATATATACAACTAAAATATTTTTCTCTGTGAAAGGATTATTATTTATGTGCTTTTAAAGGCTTTGCAATTCAAGAATGAAAGTGTCATACATACACAGTGTCACTTACAATGCTGGTTTTTTGGAAGCAATGTTTGTCTAAAATGTGTGAAAAACATTTTTGCTAAATACATGATCAGACGCTTTGCAACAAGTCAGCCAACTACAGTGATGCACGCATGACGTGGTTCAGTTGTATGTGTTAAGGGTACTAGAAAGGCTGGGAGTCTATTGCATCTGTTATTGATTTGTGCTTAAATACTAGCACAGACAATTACAACCCCAGTGTACTCTTGTTTGTCTGTAAAATCTTTGGCATTGAAAAGATTTCTTACCTAGATTGTGTAAGTCCATTCGTCAAAACCTTGTACGTATGTCAAAGAGTTTGTTGGGTTTTAGTCTTTGATACAGTCCAAAGATGAGGCTTATATGTGTTATTTAATCTATGATGGCATCTTTCTTTTGTGACTTAAAAATTCTGAGCATTGGCATCTTGCAATCTCACTTGGACTAATCCCCTACTGTGGATTAACTGCCTTTTTATCAATTTAATGGCACAATTTCAGAGGTAGAGGACAATAATTGCATTCTAACATAGCATTCTTTAAAAAACTGAAATGTTTCCTTCAGCAACATTTCCTTTTTCTGGTCAAAAGCTAACAAACAGTAAAAAGGCTGCCTATGCCAAAATGAATGCTAAATTTTCATTTGAGACTATAGCAGCAAAGCTGGAATCCTACTTTATGTAGCCAATGTGCCAAGTAATGTGTAAAGTTTCAGAAAGTAAATAGTTGTCTTCGGATTTCAGCCTGTTTACAATCTGCTTACATAAACAGCTGTGTTTAGACTTCCATATTCTGAGTATTTTTCCTGGAGTTGTAAAGCGTACTTTTTACTAGTAAACAGAAATTACTCTAGTAATGTGTTTCTAATACCCTTGAAGTCTATCAGTTAATAACAGTAGGTTTTAGTTTACTCTTATTCTGAATGCTGTGTATGACTGTGAAATGCATACAGGTCTTTATCAGTTTCATTGTACCAAGTCTTTTTTAATAAATACTTTAATAAAATGGGTTTTAAGTGGCAGCTTCAACTTGTTAAATGAAAAGCCTGAATATCAAAAGTGGATATTTTTGTAGGCCCTCAGAGGTTTAAATGCTTTCTGTAGTATGATGGCATAAACGCAGCAAACTCAAATACATCTGCTTCATTCTTTGCAGATCACAAATAAAGTTTTTTCCGTTTTTTTTTGAGTGGGACTGAGAAAATTAAAGTATATCATGTCATTTTATATTTTAAGCTTAAGACTTTATAACACAGAATAAAAAAGAAAAAAATTATTAATGATGCTATTGTTCCAATATCCAGTGACTAATTTGTGTTGTATGACCTGTCTCTGGGAAGGCAGAATTAACTATATTGGGAACTGAACTATAGAGCAATCTGATGATGAAATAAGGTTTACATAAGGTCTTGGTGGCAGAGTAGGAACTACAGCCAATATTTAGTACTAACCACCCTTCCACACCCCTGTTCTGTCTTAATTTGTTTCTCACATAAATGCTACGTGCCACCTAAAACTTGAGTGCTTTCACTTGCCTGCTTTCATTTGAATTACTGCGGTGCTTGCAACCTTGAATAACTGATAGATTTCATTGGCTTATATAAATGCACCTGACAGAAAACAGCTTGAAGTGAAGTCTATTTTAATTGTCATGAAAGATACATGAAGTATTGCAAGATGAATGTTCCTGTCTTCTGGAAATTTTTATATTCAAGACAGAGTAGAATTTGACATGGAAAAGACATGAGTTTTTAGCAAAACTGGAAAATAAAAGCTTCTACTGACAGCATTTCCATTACAGTACTCTTATGTGGGAGGAATACACATCAAGGCATTTTCTGACTAAAAACATTCTTAAGAACAAAGGTGATAAGTTATAGATCACCACTTTTTATGGTATTTTTATGGTGGGTGCATATACTCTTGTATAGTGTTTGTTCTAGAGTTGAGCTGAATTGAAAGAAAGTGTGTATTGTCCATCGTTTTTCCGGAACACACTTTGACTGTGTTTTGGACCTTTAACTTTCAGAGACTGACCTATATACTTCTGTGAAAAAGTAAATGGATATGGCATCCATGAATCTAGTCATTCATGCTTTACCTGTTTATTATCATCTTTCTTTTAAGCAAAACAAAAACATTGCCAGTTACTAGAAATGGTACGAAGATATTCTGAACTTGATCTCCACAACACTCCACAACCTGTTCTTCTGCCCTTGCCCTACAACTACAGAACCAGCCCACAGACATATTTTTAATTAACTAGCTGTTATTTATATTCATAGATCACATGCAAAAGTACATAGAATTGATAACTGGATGGGAGGGATTGGGCAGTAGGTTGAAAATTACAGCAGAAAGTGTTTCTTTCCCCTGGCAGTCAGCTCTGGTAAAAAAAACATGTCAATGAGTTTGCTGCAATAACACTACTTTTTTTTTCTTCATTGAAGGTGATGGTTCATAAGGCTGCATGTTTTTAATTTTTCTTTTTTTTCCCATCTTCTCAAAGACCATTATTTACATGTTAATCTGCAATGTAATTGCAATAAAGTAACTATATCCTGGTGGTGTAAAACATTCCTGTTTTGTTTCTTCAGCTTTCTATTGTAAAAGTGTTCTTATCTAACGCATTTATCTGAGCAAGAAGAGCTGGAAGGGATCCGTTGTGCCATGCTCTTATGTGTGGCAAGTGGAGCAGGAGAGAAAGGAAGACACTTTGCCATATAAGCTGCCAGACTACTGCCTTTCTTATAAGCATTTTTATCAGTTTAGCAAACTGCTTTTTATAATTTGGGTTTTTCTTGTGTGTGTAAATTCCACCTAATTAGCTAACACTGACTTCTGAATGATGCCTTCTATATTATCCAGAGTATCACTGAAATATTTGTGGTATTCTCAACATGCAGAAAACCCTGAACAGAAAAAAATGCATTCCTAAGACAGTAGTGTTGAAGGGGTTAATGAATATGAAAGTACAGGAAGAAACAGAAAAGTACTGCCTTGCCCAGCTTGTTTCATTTAGGTGGGGTAGGCAGATGAATATTATGCTTCTTTCAAACAGTATGCTCTTCCCTGTAACTTCTTGTTTATTGTTAGCAGAGAGCCCCTGAATGATGTCTGCTGGTGTGAGTGGTGCCATCTGGAAAACAGGCTTCTGATTTGTTTAGAGTTCAATCCTGTTGGTTATATATCAGGACAAGGAGATTAAGTAGTTAATTTTGCTTTGGGATGCTGTTTGCCTATTTTGCAATAATATTTTTGCAGCTTTCTGAAAAGATCAAGAACTAAATGAAAATTGCTTTTCATTATGTGCCTTGTTTAGCCAGACATGTTATAATCTGGCATTAGTACTTTTCCAAGTGGAGCTTGGCAGACAAAACTGTGGCATGGCGAAGAAGAAATCTTACTTCATGGTTTGCTCTTGTTAAAATACATCCATTTTAATGAAAGCGTTGGCTTGTAGCCTGTTCTTGTTTGAAAATAGTCCCAGTACCAGGGATGTTAAAGAATTTAAGTAGCCCTGTTCTATAGGAGACTATTTGGAATGGGGTTTATTTCTTCCTTCCTCCCAGCTACTGAAAAAGAGCCGATACTGAATGGCACCTCAGCTGGCAGGGCTGCTTACCAGCTTCTGGTGTCGCTGCTGCCCAAATTAGGCCATCTCATAAAAAGTCATCTTGTAAAAAAAAAGTAGTAGTTGTGACCTTTGTCACCTTTTCCACTAAATCTATTCTTCATTCATCAAGTAGCATGCAGCATGGAGTTCTTTACAAACACTGGATGTCAGATAAAACTTTCAAGACTTTTTCTTTATGATTGACTGGTGAAGCAATATGATGCTTTTGAAGAAAAGAATTGTTTAAGTCTATATGGGTACAGTAGATGGGAAAGGAGAAAAAAAATATCAGGTAAAGTGTGGAGCCAGACAAAGAAATGGTGAGGTTTAGAGGATATAATCACTGTTAGTCTCTCTATGCTCCAGAGACTGAGGAGCTGAGCTTTCAAGTATACTGGACATGTTTTAAAGGTCTATTAATTTTTCAAAACTCTAGGAAAGGTTCCAGTACTAAATAAAGAGACTGACAGGTGAAAGACTGAAGTACTATCAAGAATAGTTAAGTACAAAAGCTGATCTGTACTACATGTTCTGTGTGTGCTCATTTATTTTAATGAATATTCTATTAAGAAAGGAATTTTGTGGAAGTAAATGAGAAACTGTAAACTGTATGTCCTCCTGTGGCAGGTACCAAATAACAAGTAATGGTAAATATGCTGAAGTACAATACTGAGATGGAGTGTAAATACTGTAATAAGTTAATTTCCACTGTTCTTGCAAAACACTTGTGTTGGATTTTTTAGTCATGATCCTTTAATTCTTCAACCACATACAGCAATGACTTTTAAAATGCTTTAAGCTATTGGTAGTAAACAATTTTCTTTATCAAATTAATTTATAGAGGGCATGAAGGAAGAACCTGAAGTGCTCTTTGAAGAACTGCTTGAGAGGGCAAAAGCTGGAGAACCAAAAGCACAAACAGAGGTAATTTTATATGTTCTTTGTCCAGTCTTGTTTGCTCTTAATTCCAAAAATAGCACTGCCTGCTGTAGAACTATTATCTCTTCTTCAGTTGAACTGTGTCTGTTTTGTTCTTAAACTATTCAAACAAGGTGATGCCAGATGATTTCTCTACCTTGAGAAATGCTTTTGCTCGGGACTGTGACTGGCTTCAGGTCCATGTCCTGAGCAAGCCTTTAGAACACATGAAAAATGGGGAGGGCAGGCAGAGAGCGTGGAGAAGGTGCAGAACTGCTTTGGCTTTTTGGTTTGTTTTTTTGTATTGTTGTTTGTTATTTTTGCTTTTTGGGGTTTTTTTGAAAGAAACGTGTCAGTTCCTTGTGGAATAGGGACTGTTAAATGGTGGTGGTTCAGCACTGCACTGCGTACAAAGATACCAGGGCTCTTAGGCTGGACTCTGTGGAAGAAACATGCAGGAAGCACCTGCCATTGAGTTGCTTTAGCAGGGACAGAGGTTGGTTGGTGTTTTGCTCAAATACCATTTCTCTCTTGAATTAAGATATTTTAGAGAAGCCCCTCCTTGTTTATTGAAATTAGCTGCGTTTAGTTGTTTAATGGCAGATAAAATTGAATTAATAGTAGCAATTCTGTCCCTGTGTTTGTTAGCACTTCAGGTGTCCCTTAGGTTTTAGAAAAATTGTACCAGTTTTCCACTGCATTCCATCATCTGGTGTATTGGTCTAGTATAAATAGCTTAAAATTGTTTAGAAGGGTTTTAATTTGTGTTTAGCTTGGTTAGTGTTTTACTTGAGCATTCTTTTCCAGCTTCAGCTTTGATGCTGAAAGGTTACAGTCTCCTGCATGCTCATTGGTGGTTTGGATTTTTCCCCAAGGATCACAACTTATTTCGTAAATGAAAATCAAAGGCTGGGATGGGAAAAAATGAGAAAAAAAATATTTTAAACCTGGTATAAAAAATACGGCAATGCCAAGCTTGCTTCCCATTCCATCTCAACTTGTTTGAGGGGCAGGCTGACCTTGGAGTTGTAACCTGAGACAGTAACAAATTCCTCACCCTGAAACAGCTGGTGGCTTTGTGGAGGGGGAGACATTATTACTGCTGTAAAATCCATGTTTTGGCTCTATTTCTCCACACAAAAGAAAGCAAACTCCATAAATATTCTTTCTGGATATAACTTCCAGTTGAGTAAAAACGCTTAGAAATACTTATGTACTCTAAGCCTATGATGCATATGTATGTATATAAATAATAATTTTTTTCTCCTTCTCAATTCATTCCACTTTCACTCCCTTCCTTTAGCTCCATAACTGTGTACATTTTCTGTTCCCGCACAATAATAGGATTCTTATCATAAAGGGATACAGCATACAATTTTGCTTCAATATACACTCAGGATGAATTGACTGTCTGAAATGGAACCCAAAATACAGTCATTTCTTTTCTATGCAGTCACATTTTATGTGACTTTTGGAGAGGGAATTAACTTTTAGTTTTTAAAACGCTAAAAAGAGATATGTTTCTTCTCTATTGCTGAATATGTTCCTTTAGAATCAGAAAAAAATCTATTTTTGTTTCTTGCCATTGTAGGAGTATGAATGAGAGGGTGAGATGCCACTGTTGTGCTGTTTGCTAATAATCACAAAGTCAAACATGGGAAATCAGTCAGTTTATTGACTTGTAGTTATTACTATGCGTTTGTTGAAAAATAATTCTGCCATGACTATGGAAATACATACACTCTGAGTGGCTGTCAACATGTATTACTGTAACATTATGTAGGTTTTTTAATTCAGAAATAACTATATGGTAGTTATGTAAATGAAACACCCACAGCTGGAATTCTGTAATGGAGAAAAGGCAGCTCTGTGTCTTTAATCAGAGGATGTCTGGATTGGGACTGCTTGAGATAACCACCTCAGCAAAGCCAGAGATGGGAGCAACCTTTGACAAGTACAGTATGAAGATGTGTGTTAAACCATTACCAGCTATGACTTCATTTCACAGTTTTAGTTCATGGGAAAGAGAACCCCTGATTGCTTAAATGACAAATCTGATGTTAACACCTTTTTCCATCAGTTCTTCCTCCTTTGACTGCTGCAGGCCAGAGCTTTTTCGTGTGGTTTGATGTAGGAGCTTTGCTATTAAAAGCATAGACAATGCAAAAAAACCACTTCTGTCATAAAACAGGTGATATGCTATCATTTTACCGGTGCAGTAGCCTTGTGGGGTATGACTAGTCTCAGGGTCTGCTAGCTGATGCTGCAATACGAGTTTCTATGTCCAAGAAGCCCTTAGAAACTTAAGAGCTGCATCATTAAATGCTGCTATCCTTGAAGCTTTGCTCAAAATCTTAATGGCTATAAATATAAACATGCTCAAGAAACAGCTGTTCTTCTCAGATGGATGTTATTTACCATGTAACTTGTTTAAGCAATTCCTTTCTGAAATAAATAGCTGAAGGTACATCTGCAGTTGGGTGAGAAATTACCAGGCAATTGCTGAAATTTTTCTTTTTAAAATCTTACACACTCTTTCCTTGTTGTACCACTGTATTGGCGCACCTCCTGTTGAACTCTGGCGTGACTTTGCAATCAATGCTCAGTTCTGACTTTTGGATTACTTAGTCCATTTTTCTTATTATTTCTGTATGATTTGGGGTAGCTTCATTGTATGTGCTATGGGTTTAATCACTGATGTCTACCCAGTAACTGTCTGTGTAGAAGTTGTTGGAGCACTCACTTAAGTGTATGAAACAATTTAAAAGGCTGGGGACATAAACTTTACTGGAAGAAAAAAGACCTTTTTGATTATATCAGTGCATTTAGTCTATATAAGAATAATGTGAATTATTCATCTTTTAACAGTATTTCTTTAGTCACCTTTAATGGCAGTACCAAAGTTTCAGAGAAGCTGTCAAATAGGTTTTTTTTTCAGCAGATAATACAGTGGACTTAGGGAGCTAGACTGTTAAGGTATTACATTAATTGCTCCTAAAATGTAGCTCAAGTAACATTAGGGAGAGAGGAAGTGCAGTGAGCCAAGCAAAAATATTTCCCAGTTTCTCCAGGTATGCCGATAAAATGTCCAGCAGTTTTGGTCATTTTCTGCCATTTAATGTTTTGTTGCCTTGTGTTGTGATAGGCAGAAGTGTTTCATATTATTGCATAAATATACTTGCTAGTCTATTATCATCTATTTCAATTTTTAGAAGGAAGAAGAAAGGTGGTGGTTTTTTCTTATCTGTAAAACAGTAATATAGGCAGCTGCTTGGTAATTTCTGTAATCCTGAATAGGAAGATTTTGATATGATATTTCACTGAATTTATTTGATGCTTAAGCAATATTAGTTTTATTCCATTCACTAAGTAATCATGAATTTGCTTTGGCCTTCAGTGGCTAAACTGCTATGAATCAGGGATAACACTGCTTAAAGCCTGCTTTTGTGTCAAGGCCTTGTCGATAACTTCCTCTGAATTTCAGAATGTGCCATATTACACTTACTTTTTTCTGTTTCTCAAATGAGGCCAGCAGTGTTGTCTGGTCATTTGTCATAGGAGGAAAAGAATTCAAGAAAACTTTTAACATGGGGAGGTTTACCTGATTCTGCTAGATACCTGAAGACCAACTGCAACTAATTCATTGACCTGGCCAAATGTGTTGCAATTCCTTCTTGCTTCCAGTTCTTTCAGATCTTTCCATGCAGAAGATCAACTTACAACTATGTTCTTAATGCTAGGAGCAAATGTGACCTTTTGTTCAGTGAGAATTTATTTTAGCTGAGCACTGGGGGTTGGGAGGGGAGAGAGAGAGATGCAGAGAGAGAGAGTATTTTGCAGTAATTGAAGGAATTTTGTTTCCTGTTTATTCTAGGTGGGGAAACACTACTTGAGATTAGCAGAAGAGGAGGATGAAGAACTTAACAATTGTAGTGCGGTCGACTGGTTCATCCTTGCTGCTAAGCAAGGTCGAAGAGAAGCTGTCAAACTGTTGCGTAGGTGCCTGGCAGACAGAAGAGGTATGGGTTCTCTGAGGCTTTCTGCTTGCACTTCCCACTTCATCTGAAATCATACTACATTCATTTTAACTCTGAAAAGAGGGGTTAAAATGTGATGGAAATTATCAGGGCAAAATTATGTGAGTGATTGCTAGCAGCCTGTTCCAGTTGGGAATTAAAAAAGCATTAATTACAGATACTGCTTATTAAAGCATTTTTATTAATTTTTCTGCTTGAATTCCTTCATGAAATCCAAGCTTGTTCTTCCCCTCCTCATCTTTCATTGAAGCTTCTTTTCTTTTACTGTGAAGGTCATATATAACCACACACCACCTACATATCTGCTGTTATTTCATTCTTTTGCCCCTCTCCAACCAACTCCTAATTGGTCTTTTTCACTGGCTTCTCCCACTAAGATTCTCATCTTTCTTCATGCTACTTCATATGCTTGGAATCGTCTCCTCTCGTCGCCAGCTCTTTGAACTCTTACTTACAGGGGTAAAAAAAACAACAAAAAACTCCACTGACTTTCACTCAGTTCTTGCTGACCTTTACATGTCACCCATGCACATCTACACTTCCTTTTGCCTGATCTGCTGTACTTCAGAAGTGAAGCAAGACATAATTATAATGCACGTCTTGCACAGTCTTTGAAGTACAATTTAAACTTAAACAGTGTGTTTAGATTTTGATAAGTAATAGACAGAGAAGGGCATTTGAGTAATTTACTTACATGGTCAAAATGTGACTGAAACTTGAGAAGTTTCAGACTCAACTGAGAAAAATAAATTGTGAGCAAATCTGTCATTTCTGCATGGATGTGGGATAATAGTGTGTAATGTACTTTTTCTTTTCTTGAGGCATCACCACTGAGAATGAGGAAGAAGTAAAAAAGTTATCATCTGAGACTGACTTGGAGAGAGCTGTGCGAAAAGCTGCCTTAGTCATGTATTGGAAATTAAACCCAAAAAAGAAGAAGCAATTAGCAGTTTCTGAACTACTGGAAAATGTTGGGCAAGTTGACGATGGAGGTTTGTTTATGAACTGATTTATGGTATTCATAAAATACAGACTTACGGGCAGAATACAGCTAGAACCTAAAGGGCTTTATAAACAATTAGGCACGAGATAATACTAAATGTACTTAAGAAAATGTAACCATCTTAATAACTCTAAGCCTCTTTTAATAACAATGCTCTCTGGACCAATGAAGTTAGTTCGTAAGGGCCTGCCAACTCTTGCTGTAGGTTGTGATTCAGTAAAGCGCTCACTCAAGTGACCAAATATTTAAAATATCTTCATTTAACACTCACTGTCCTTGGCAAATAGGTATTTTATGGCTTTGCTGTATTTGATTTTCTTTTCTTCCTATCATCATCCTGATGATACCTTATTAGATGTTTCAGTTTTACCAACCCAGTTTTCAAGACACCTGGCTCACTCTGCCATCACAGCGCTCCATGTTAACTGTGTCAGTCCTGTTTCCTTTTCTAATACAATGACAGGAACATAGAAAACTATATGGCCACTCCTTACCTGTTTATATGCAAGTCTGTCTTTTCCTGACTCTTGAGGATGTACCATTCCCCAGATATTGCAGGTACTGTTTGATCACTTTGACTGCTTTGACTTTCCCTAAACTTCTGTTATTGAACCAGATGGTGAGAAGCAACCTGGCCCAGTCCCAAAGTCCGTGCAGAAGCAGAGAAGAATGTTGGAGCGACTGGTGAACAGTGAATGTGAGTGCATGCTGCTGCTTTCAATCTTTGCCAGTGGTTTGGTTTCTGTTCAGTTTTGCTAAACAATTTTGTGCTGCCAGAGTAAGAATATATATTCTATACATATATATGTATATATTCTATATACATATGTGTAGAACATTTGGTTTACCATTAACTGGTAGTGTCCATTTCTTATATGTGCAAGGTAAATAACTGATCTGCATGTGAACTCACAGAAGACATCACCATTATAGTCAACTGCTAAGAGGAGTTTGCATGTCATTTGTTACTTTTATATTCTTGCCCTTTCAGCACTTAAAGGTCCGTTCAGCAAAAAAGATTTTGCACTTTCAATATTTTTTTAGTTCTAAACTGCAGTAAGCTTTATGATTACAATGATGGAATTAATTATGCAACCACTTAATGCAGACAGATCCCTCATTCTATTTGTCTTGCTTCTGTTTGCCCTTTCCTTATAATTAATATTTGTCTTTTCATATTTGTTCAATAAGTGATATAGGAAAGATGCTCCAAGAGATGTCTTTCATAATTTAGGAGCAGCTTAGTTCATGTACTAGGAAGAATTAAACCACTCAACACAGGCAGGGTCAGATTTGTAGACCCAAATCCGTGAGTTTTGTAAGGTATGGTGGGGTGGGGGATTAGAATTGAAATAAAGTTCTCCTTAAGCTTGCATAACTAAGAAATACTAATGTGTTGTTGGGCTTTCAGGAGGAAAGTTAAATTGTTATATTAAGAAAATGAATTATCAACAATACAGCACATGTAGTTTTTCAAGAACAGTATCTAACATAAGGCTCAATTAATCACTGTTAGGAAAACCTCAGTTTCTTGAAATGCAGTAGGTCATGTGAAATAGTTCATGTGCAATCTACATCAATTCTTGAAGAGCACTTTTAAATGTCACAAAGCATGTTATTTACTAATACATCTGTAGCTGAGAATACGTGTAACTAAAGTGGTACATGGATTAGTGAGCCAAATCTGGGGGTTTGTAGATTTAAACTCCTTGAAAGATTAGATTTACATTTCTTAAGTCAGTTTGGCCTTTACCTTTAAGGACTGTGTTCATTACACAGGTGATTTCTGAAAATAACATTCCTAAGAAGAGTGGAATATTTCAGTCTTATGTTAACTTTCACAGAAGTAAAAGAGGAGGACCATGTGTTGTGTATGAATTAGAGAGTAGATGATGGGAGAAATAATATTCTGGAGAGCAAACTTCTGGTCCTATCAAACCTTCTGTGAGAGTATTGTCATATGTTCTTGTGACTTGTCTGCTATTTCTGGAAAGCTAGAAATAGTCCTTCAAGGATAAGACTGAGTTTCATCGTCCAATCATTGTGTCATAATGCAGATGTATTTGGGTTCATTAGAGCTATGTTGCAATGGTCGTTCTTTCCAGTCCTTAGCTGAACTGGCCTATGCTGCTAGTGTGCAAATCATTTTGTTCTGGGTTCTTCAGTAATTCAGAGAGTATCAGAAAAGGAACTGGCAGATATGATTCTTTTAAGGCTTAAATGGCAGATAAAATAACGGGACAGTAAATGAACCTACATGTAAGTGTAGGCAGAAATTGATGTGAATATTTTTCTTTTTCTATGGTGGATGGAGGAGGCAGGGGAATTTGTCATAACCACACTGAAGGAAAATCTATGAATAATAAAGTAGAATCTACAACACGTGCTTTTTATATAAATTCAAGAGACACTTGGGTGACAAAATACTAATAACATTTTAAAATGAAAATTTTTCATCAAACACTTAAAGTAAGAGTTAAGCTGTTGCCTCTTCTCTAGAGAGCTTTTATCTTTTCATGGAGGAACAAGACAGCTGCTACTCTCCAGCATTTACTTCTCTAATTCACTGAGTTTCTCCATTTATCTTGCCAGTGGGAGATTCTTCCTTCAGTTTTAAGACATTGATAATACTTGGAAGATAATCTTTAAGCCAGATATGTGTTTGCAGATATCTGACCTGGGTTATCCTTAATGGAAGTATAACCAAAAATTAGAGCTAACATTGTCAATGGGCAGTTGTTGCATGCCTGAGAGGGTACATGTCATTGCATTTCATAGGCCATCTATACATAGTAAGTTAATAACTCCTTCCTTCTCAGGATGTCCCATGGTCCTTTAAAAGTGCCACTAAGGTATTTTTGTGTGGTTCTAACCATGTCTGCTTGCTGATTCTATACCAATAGGACTATTTTAGCAATGTATAGTATGTCCTATAAATTCAGATGACACATTTCGTATTTGGCTTGAAACTCCACCAGGACAGCTAAAGAGTCTCACAGCCTTCTTGGTGCAAGCAATGTTGCCTTACAGTCTGTGAATGGTAAGAACAGTTAGCAAAAATAAATCCTTTCTGGTTTCTTGGGAGGCATGCCAGATGGCACTTTGTGGGACATAAGGGTTCATGCAAGGAGGAGGGAGAGGTAGAAGTCCAAGCAAAAGGCAGCATCCGTGTTGTGAGATTAAAGCAAAAAATAGTTTTTAAGTTGCTGGTTTTCTTTTGAACTCTTTTAACACTCCTTTTCCTGTAGTATATATCTTGAGACAAATACTTTATTTTGTTCTGTATTTACAGTGTTTTCAATATTAAATACTGGGATATTTCTATGTAGTTTCTATGAATGTAGTGTTTTTAAATTAAAAAATTGATAGGCTCAAATCCACTAATCCTCTGATTTTAAATTTAATGAAGCAGTTAAATTTTCTGTCTCTTTAAAATCTCAAACTCATATTGAGCAGGCCAGCTTTCATTTCTTAGTATCAGCTGACTAACTAAACTTACTGTGTAGGAGGTGTGTTACAGATTTTTGTCATTCAATTCTTTCACGTATACAGCAATGTCATTTGCTTTAGTGTATGGAAGAAAAAGTGCTGTTAATTATCCTCCTTTACAAACTGCATCAAGCTTGTCTGCCATAGAAACTAGCTAATCTATGCTAATGTGAGGACCTGGCTGTGCAAATAGTCTGAGCCAGTGTGTAAATCATCTTCAGTCTTGCAGCTTCCCTAGAGTTTTCAGAAGTAAACTCATGCCTCCCTTCTACTCACAGGAGTGGATAAGGATCTTCCAGGGCAGTGATAAATTTTGTCTCTGTGTCAGCTGAGCAAAGTCTATTTTGTTGCTGGCTCTTTGTTTTAGATCACAGTTGGTACAGTTTGGGGAAGGCCCTTTGTATAGCCACATAGCAAATTAATACACTGTAAGTAATCCACATTTAGTCTTGTAGATATGAATAATTGTGTAGTTCCCATAATTATATGTCTGTAACTTCTGAAATCAGAAAAATGACTGTTAAATGACAAATTAGAAGTCAGTTTTTCAGTTGATAATTACAGATAATTCATTACTGTTCCTGTACAATTCCTTCTTTTCAGTGTGGCTGTTAAAGATTTCTCTCAAGCAGATATAATAGTTTATGATTTAAAACTGTGTGACCTAGTCCAGTAGTCTTTTTTCCTGTGGAGTATTTGCACATAAGCTACATTCACTCACTGTGTTCTCCTACTTAACTTTATTATAAACTTACCTGCTGGTCTGACAAGATGTAGTCATATATTGCTGGCACAAGCAGCTTGTTGTTTTCAGCAGAGGCCTCAGAACAAGTTGCAAGATAAACCTGTGTTATCAGTAGTTCAGTTTTTGAAGACTAGAGTCTGGCAGGAAAGAAAATTAATATTCCAATTCATAATTAATACAATGTTGTGGTGATACTATTTTCATTTTATCTTTTTAGCTAAAAAATTTATTGCTTTGGATGACTTTGTTGAAATTACCAAGAAGTATGCAAAGGGAATCATCCCATCTAACCTGATTATGCAGGAAGAGGATGATGATGAACTGGCAGGGAAGAGTCCTGAAGAGTTACCCCTGCGACTGAAGGTAAAAAGGCAATACTGAACACATTATGTTGAGGAGCTCTTAACTTATACGTCCCAGACAAGATAGAGGTGACTTGCACTTCTCTCTCGATACTGATGTTGGTCTATATCAATCAGGACAAGAATTATTGCTGTAATTTATTTTTGGACTTGACTTCATGTATATATATTTAGAGTTTCATATATATGAGTCATATATTTAAAGGAAAGAGATAATGGTTTTCCCTGTAAGACGACAATCTACCTTCATTACATCCCAGTGAGGATTTACATGTACCTGTCATCGCTGCTGTATTTTTATTATAGATGTTATTATATGCTTCATATCTTTCTTATTTAAACAGGAGCAAGCAGGTGGGAAAAATTACCCATAGCCTTGAGGTGTGAAAAGGTTCTATTATGAAGGAATTGAAGAATGGTGGAACTTGCTGTTAGTTCCTACACCGATACTTCTCTAGGTAGTGAAAGGAGAAGAGAAAATAAAGGTGCATGCCTTCAATACTGGTATAAATTTTAAGCAAGGTAGGGGGTTTCTGGCTGATGACCTGAGAATTTTCATTGTAGTGTTGTTGTCCGTTATCATATGGTAGGGGAAAAAGAGGGAGTGAGGTGTTTATCTTTCCAAGCTTTGGAATAGCTCATGTTCTGAAAGATATGCATTTATGAAGAACAGGGATACCTTCACAAATAAATAAGCTTCTGCCCAAGTCATTGTGCGTGTTGTCCCAGTTCATCACAGTGCACAGATATTTGCTGGGGCATTCTTGGCCTTTCCCTTGAACTGATTAGTATTAAAGTGTAGGATCTGGGAAAACACAAAAACTGTCATTTTATGGGGGAAGGAGGACTGATAGCATCATCTAATATGAAGTATCTGAATGTGTGTTTGAAAAATCACATACCTTTTAATTGATCCTGTATAAAGTGTGTTGTTGGTCATAGGGAATGGATTCAATCCAGCAGTTCCTCTGTTGTCTGGCGACTGTGTTGGAACATGCCACATAAAATAGGTAGAATTTTAAGATCCTCTACAGTTACAAGTTACAGTTTGGAGTTATAAGAATCACAAAATGTGCAGTAATTAGTTAAACATATTCCTGCTGCTTCCAAATGAGATTTTGACAGCTGCATCCCTAGATGCTTGGGAAGAATTGTTTAAAGACAAACCACAGCTGTAAAGACTTGCTGTAGTTGCATATGAATCATAGGCACTGCTTCCTGTATGCATAGAATGTATAGCATAATCCTTGCAGAACATGGCAGAGTTACATCCTTTAAAGCTACAGCACTCACAGCTCAAATAATGACTTAAGATTGTGCAGGACTGCAGCCATGTAGTTTGTCTTCAGTATGAAGCTAGTGGAGCAGAATATTTGACTAGGAAGCCATTTAATTATATGTGTCAAAGGTAATGAAATACATCTTTCTTGAAATCAAAATCGCCTCTGAGTTTCATCTGACTGAATTAATCAAAATAGAGCTAATAATCTCAGACAGAGTAATCTTATTTTATTGGCAACATTGGTCTGAAATATAAATCTTTTCATGTCAGCTGAGGTTAAACTACTGGTTGCTACTGCCTCAGCTAAGAATATCTGGGATGTAAAGATACAAAACTGCTCATTAATAAAATGCTTCTTTCTCTCTTTCCAGGTTGTAAAATATCCACTTCATGCCATTATGGAAATTAAAGAATACCTTATAGATATTGCCTCAAAGGCAGGAATGCATTGGCTGTCTACCATTGTTCCAACACACCATATCAATGCTCTCATCTTCTTCTTCATCATCAGTAATCTGACAATTGATTTTTTTGCCTTCATTATTCCATTAGTCATATTCTATTTGTCCTTCATTTCTATGGTGATTTGCACACTGAAAGTTTTTCAGGACAGTAAGGCTTGGGAAAACTTCCGTGCTTTGACTGACTTACTGCTTCGCTTTGAACCAAACCTAGATGTCGAGCAAGCTGAGGTGAACTTTGGATGGAATCACTTAGAGCCATACATCTATTTTTTACTGTCAGTATTCTTTGTCATTTTTTCCTTCCCTATAGCAAGCAAAGACTGTATACCATGCTCAGAGTTAGCTATTGTCTCAGTTTTCTTCACAGTGACAAGTTACATGAGTTTAAGCACGAGTGCAGAACCTTACACACGGAGGGCATTAATGACTGAGATAGCTGCAGGTTGCTTATCCCTATTGCAGGTATTACCTGGGAATTTTGGCTACTTGAAATTCTTAGGTAAAACCTTCTTTACTGTTCCTGTAGGCCATTTCTTTGTGATAAATGTAAGCATCCCATGCCTTCTGTTTTTGTACTTGTTCTATCTTTTCTTTAGAATGGCACAACTACGGAATTTTAAAGGCACCTACTGCTACCTGGTCCCATATCTGGTCTGCTTTATGTGGTGTGAACTCTCTGTGGTCATTCTGCGGGAGTCCTCTGGCATTGGGCTCGTTCGTGCATCAATTGGTTATTTTCTGTTTCTCTTTGCGCTTCCAGTGCTGGGTGTTGGCATTGCATTGATGTGTCTTATCCACTTCATTAAGTGGTTTTTGTCTCTGGAGCTCATGAAAATTGTAGTGACCCTGGTTCTGTGTACTGTTCCTTTGCTCTTTCGGTGGTGGACAAAGGTTAACTTCTCTGTAGTTGAAGTGGTTAAATCGCTCACTCGAAGCTCGATTGTGAAGCTCATTCTGGTGTGGATCACGGCTGTGGTGTTGTTCTGTTGGTTCTATGTGTATCGATCAGAGGGGATGAAAGTTTACAACTCCACCTTGACGTGGAATCAGTATGCTTTCCTCTGTGGACCGCGGGCGTGGAAGGAGACTAACATGGCACGTACCCAGATTTTATGCAGTCACCTGGAAGGACACAGAGTGACATGGACGGGGCGGTTCAAATACGTGCGTGTGACAGAGATCGACAACAGTGCAGAATCTGCAATAAATATGCTTCCATTTTTTATTGGCGATTGGATGAGATGCTTGTATGGTGAAACTTACCCTCTTTGTGATCCCAAAAATGTTACACTGGAGGAGGAGGAATTGTGTCGCCTGAAATATTTGACAAAGCATAAATGCCACATGAAAATGTTTGATCGGTACAAATTTGAAATAACTGTGGGCATGCCTTTCAGTAGCAAAAACGGAACCAAGCCTATAGAGGAGGATGATATAACCAAAGATATTGTCCTGAAGGCAAGCAATGAGTTTAAAAAAGTGTTGTTGAACTTGAGGCAAGGGAGTATAATTGAATTCAGCACAATTCTAGAGGGTCGTCTTGGCAGTAAATGGCCTGTCTTTGAACTGAAAGCAATCACTTGCTTGAATTGCATGTCTAAACTCTTACCTGCAGGGAGGCATGTGAAAATAGAGCATGACTGGAGGAGCACAGTGCATAAAGCCATTAAATTCGCTTTTGATTTTTTCTTCTTCCCATTCCTGTCAGCTGCATAATGAGCTCTCATGTTGGTTCAGTGGTATCTTTAGTGTACATTTACTGCATTTACACTACCAAAGGTTTGGCGTCTTAAAAGGTAAAAAAACCAACAAAAATCCACCCTGCTGTAGCAATGCTCAAAATGTATGCTAATGCAGAGCATTGCTTGAGTTCCGTAAGTGTACACACTGTATCCTGACTTTAAACCCTGTATGACTGAAGTAATATATACTAGTTTAATATTGTAAATGAATGCAGGGGATTGCTGCTGACTAATTGCATGGAGACTGTTTTGTCCAAAATGGATATATATTTGCCTGTGGTACGACACTAGATGCATTCACTTGCTCAATGTTAAAAGCACTTTACTCTTTAAGTATTCACAATGTGCCCATTTGTATTTTCACAGGTATGATTTAGAATAAGTTGCTGACAACAGCTTATGTTGCATTTATTCCTTTTATTTATTTGGTGTTTTCTAGAAAAAAGTGATCTTAGAGTCAGTACCTGGTGGTGATATCTGCGTACAGAAATCACTGTTTCACTATTTGTCCAGAAGATAGTGACTATTGTTTTTTGAAAGAGCACAACATTTCACACCCCAGCAAGGTTTTAAAAAGTCCTCAAGCTTCTATTTTGCATTAAATGTGGTGTTCAAAAGTTTCTATTTGTTCTGACTGGTTATGATAGTTACACTAAGGTATAATCCATGCTGGTGTGTGAAAGGCAAACACCAGAGAGTAAGGCTGGTGTTGGGATGGTACCAGTAATGGACAAGCCAAAGCAACTGAAACTGTACTTAAAAGTCTACCGTGGAAACTGAAATAGAATGTTTGTTTAATGATTTTTATTGTGCAAATAAACATAAAATACCAACTTGAATTAAATGGCTTCAACATTTGTTCATTATGCTTTGGCGTTGTGAGCAGTTGTTTGTGTTCTGCTGATAGCAGCTTTCACTGAAAACCACAATTTAGAATGTTTAAAATGTTCTGGTGTGCGATACTTGAAGTTGTAATTGACATTTTTAAAGCCATCAGTAAAATCTAGTATGGCAGGTGAAGTTTTTGTAGCTGTGAAGTCTACACACACTGCTTCCCCCTGCTTTTGTTGTGACTTGTGACCTTTACTGAGCACTGTATAGCTGGAGGTCACGGATACATCACACCATTGATCTGTGACTACTCCACTGATCCTGCTTTAGATTCTTTTCTGCCTTTCCATATCAGTCATCACTGGGACTGGGGAGAAGGGTTATCAGTGAAAACACAGTAGAGAAGGGGAAACTTTTGGGGACAGGGAGGCATTTGGCAGCACTCCAGCTGTGAGCACCCTCTTGAACATCGCCCAGGGCTGCAGTTGGGAAGAAGCTGAAGGCACCAACAGACCTGCTGCCCAGTACCCATGGCAGAAACCTTCACCATCCACAGCCCTGTAGTCATGCTTCAGCCCATCAGAAATTACTGTGAAGTAGAATCATGTCCTCAGGGTGCTTCATTGTAGTTTTGAAATCTTGTCAACCTTTTCTGTTTCCATCTGGGGAAAAGGAGTAAGGCAGCAAGTAAATGTAAATTTTGACGTATTTTCACTTACCTAGTCCCATTTTGGCTGGAAATAGGCCAAACTTAGCCCTTTTGAACCTCCTTTTGTTAGAATATCCATGGGCTTTTTTTTAAATACCCACCATTCTTCCTGGCTCTGAAATTAAAACACAAAACATTATTTTTTTAACTTTTTTTTTCATTTCATACACACAATTGTGAAACTTCATATGTTTGTCAGGAGAAAAAGAGGCAACAGTCTTGGTATTCAGAACTAATGATAACATTTCTCCTTTTAGCTTTTATTCCATGCAAGGATGTCAATTTACTGACTTACTGTGGTGCATTTTGAAGGAGTTGTTACATATTCTGAAAAGACCAAAGTGACTGAAGTCAAATGTGGGAAGTCGTACAAGAAGAAGGAGAGTTCTTTATTGATTTTTTTGGAAAGAGTTGCTTTTTAAGAGGAGACAAAAGGTACCTCAGTTCCCATCTGTACCATAATAACAACTCTGAGACTTGTATTTCAGCCTTTTCTGAGGAAATAGGTAGAGGATATTTGCATATAACTGTTCCTTGGAAGGGGGAAGCTCCCTCAAGGATATTCATATCAATATCGGTCAGACTGAAAGTTATACAATTCTCCTTTATGCCCTTACGTGGAAAAAACCCCCAACCAAACCAAACAAACACAAAACCAAGCTCTGATTTAGCTAGATGCAGGGAAAAATAATTCATGTGCCCCTAGTGAGAGGTTGATGGGGACACTTGAATTTGTCAGGCGCTTCTTTCCAACAGAGGTGGAAAGTTTTGAATGCTGGCACATCGGAGGTCATTTTCCGTATATTTTCAGCTCTTCAGTGTAGCCAAAAGGGACAGAACAAGTAAATTTGACTTAAAGACCTTTAAATAATGCCCTTTAAATGCTAGTTCTTGATGCACAAAATTGAACTTGCAGTTCCAGGCAAGGTGTTTTTGCAAAGGGTACCTCCATCCACTTCACATCTTGCAAGCAAACAGAGCACAAAATAACTTTGTTCCACTCCTGCTACAGCTCTCTGTTCCAAACCAGTCCATTTTCTAGGTCGGGGAGACACAGAATGTAGCAGCTGCAGTTAATTGTTCGATTAATCCTACATTTATTATTTTCTTACTCAGTTTTGAAGATATACTGAATTATAAACACTTTCAAAGCCAGGTGCCCTTTCTCTAGGCCAATAATTCAATCTTTTGAATTAGTATTAATTAACTAAAGAGGAGGAGGAGGATATTACATGGCTATTGACACATCCAAATTAGGTTCAGCTGTTCTTCTGTAAGCTCAGCTTTAGCATTTAGAATATACAGAATTTAGAATAAGTATTCATTATTTGAATTTCATCTTCAAAGTGGCATGAAAAAGTACTGCTTGTTCCCCAAACCAGTACATTCTTCCATAAGCACAGAAAAACAACAAAACACACATAGAAATTCTGAATAACTTAGGAGCCCACTCTGTAATGACTAACAGCATCTTGCAGGAGGCAAAAATGAGAAGAGTTTTGCCCTGTTTTTCCAGAGAAAGAAATTGGTATACCTGTAGTAATGAAATATGGGTTTATTTCTTGGAACTAACTGGTCTTCTGTTAAGTACGATAAAATAGTCATTATAAATTGAAAATTTTTTTTTCAATTTTTTTGTAATACAGGGTAATAAAAATGTTGCCCAGAGATGCTGCAGCTGCCCCACCCTTGGAGTGTTCAAGGCCAGGCCGGATGGGTCTTCGAGTGACCTGGTCTCGTGGACGGTGTCCCTGCCCATGGCAGGGGCATTGGAATGAGATGATCTTTATGGTCCCTTCCAACCCAAACCACTCGGATTCTATGTTACCACTGGGGTAGCACAGTGCTTTTTTACATTCTACACTGAGCCGTTTGTCTGCCTTTTGGCCCCTCTATTTCCACCGCAAAAGGCAAAAAAAGTTTCCAGATTGTGAATACCTTCTTAATACTTCTTAAACCCATCGCAGCCTTTACATGTAAGGGTCACATTCAGTTGCAGATAAAGGAAGAAGTTGAAAGAGGCTGTGCTCTGACCTCAGCTTCACAGCTGCAATTGTTTGAACAGCAGATTAATGTGAAGGAAAACCAGCTACTATATCATCAAGTTGGAAAAATAGTAATCCATGCAGCAAAAATTAGCTGCAACTTGCCAACTTGTAAAGAGATATGTACCTGCTCTAGCACCTACACACAAGCAAATGTTGCATGAACATAAGATGCCTGGAAACCAAACAGCCAAATCCCATCACTGTTTATGTGCATTAAGATGGTTCATTTATTTTCATATTATTACTCAAAAGATTTAGTTAGCTTTTATTCCAGCCCCCCCCCAAAAAAAAATCGTTAGCATCCTGCAACTCCTCCTATAAATCATAGCCTAATCTAGAAAAGCTGAGAGTCACCTTCCCCTTCAGAAGGGATGTTTAGCACTGAGAAAACTTGTGGTTTTGTCACCTCTAATAAGCTTGAACTTCAAGTTCTGAAGCAGAACAGGAACATAGAAACACTGCTTTTAGCCTTCCTTTACAAAATTTTTTACTTGAGTATAGAAGGAAATAAACAGGATATATATCTGCCCACTGACAGCTACAGGAAGCAACTTCTGTAAGACTGCTGCTTCACAGCAATCATTTCAGCATTTTCGTGCAACAAAAATTTTCATTTAAATTTGTGCAAGAAGTGATGTGTTTACTGCGCATTCTGATTTGAGTGCTGAGTTAGTTGGGTTATTTCCTCTGTTAGCTGTCTCTCCCCAGTCTCTGCCATCTGGTAGTCTCCATTAGTCCTAATTCCCCTCTCCCCGTCTCCCAGGTGACCTGTTGGTTGGAATGAGAATTTCTCCTTCACTGTCTCACATTGCAAAAGGGAAATAAAGCAGTGAAACTTCTGACACGTTTTCACTACTCCCAAAGGACAATCAGGTTTTCCTACAGTTGTATGCAGACAGTGAGCCACTATCTTCAAACTCAAAAAAAAATGAAGATCTGCTCCCAGGGCAGTGACCATACCAATAATTCATGACTTGGCAGCAAAGACATTGGCGGCCTGCCCTAGGTTGGTGGGTGCAGACCTGGAGACTGGTGGCACTGCCTGACTGACAACGGCTCGCTTCACTTCACACAAGCTGCAGCAGAAACATCCCCTGTGCTGCATCTGGCTGGATCCTCTGCCCCAACACATTTACAGCCTGCTGCATCTTCCTCCCTTCTGCAGATCCCCATTACAGAGGGAAAAGAGCCCTACCTAAAGGTTTGCGGATGCTTCAGTGGGATGGGGATGGATTTACCAAGGGAGGCTGCGTTCCATTGGTTTTGAACTTTCCCGCATGCCACCAGTAACAGAAATCAGGCCAAGTCACACGCAGAGGTGCCCACTCCAGTGCCACGGGGTGCTGATGTCTCTTATCCTGGGTCCATTGCCAACAGGAGCTCTTTGTTGTCTGGAGCAGAAGCTGCTGTCCCTTCACTGTGGCTGTACATGGTGCCTTTTCAGCACTGAGACTCAACTTCACAGCAGCAATCCCACCCCTTCTGTGCCTTTAAAAAACATACCATGTCCCAGCAAAGTGCTTTAGTGGTGCTGGGTTTTCCAGGGGATCACAGACTCCCAGAGAATGTGCTGGGCTGTATTGTACCACCAGGAGATCTTTGACTCTAATTGTCCTGTGTGCAGAAGGTGGGGATCTACATGGGCCATTTCTGGTCCCAGGCAGTGCAGGGGTCTTAATTCTGGCAAAACTTTTCTGTTACAACTTTTGTTGTAACTTTTTTAAGATGCTGGTATCTTTCTGGTACTCTCTAGATAATGTGCATCAGGTTGTTTTTCTTTTCAGGCGCCATTTGGAGAGGAAACTCTCAGATGGCTTGAGTTTCCCCAACACAGCCTGACTTGTTCCACATGCAATGTAGATGGAGCGTCAATTTAGGATGTTCTGCAGTGTCTGAGGTTATACTCCCCTCACTACTTAACTTTATTGCTTGAGCAGTATAAATGTTGTAGATTTGTGACATAGAAGCATCCGTGCCTCCAAAACTGTTTAGTCCATGCCCAACACAGAAAGAAGCTAGAAAGAGCGTGGCTGAAGAACAAACACACACTTTGCAATTGGAGAAATATAATATGAAAGCAGAGAGAATGGTGTGGTGAGTTGCCCTTGGGAAGTTCCTATTTCACAGTGACACTAATGTCATGTGGGATTTTTTGCAACTTTGAGGTGCATCTGCTTATGAGGTCAGACTGCAAAGTCCACTTGACTTGGACAGGCGGGGAATTGAAATGATTACACTCTACAAAGAATAACTGAAAGTAGATTTGCACATAAGTTATGTGGGTATACGGTAGTCAGAATGTTGTCATCTTAAAATCTGGTATCCTATGTCTTAATGTAAGTGTGAAGTAGAGTTTTTAACCTTTGTGATGATATAATTCACCTATTTGTAAAATTTCTGTGTTGGCATTAGATTGCACATGTGTTGCTGTTCCAAGGATAAATATAAAGCATCATCTGCCTCTAGACCAGTTCTACCTCAGGCAGCGTGACGCTCACAGCACCACAGCCAGGGAGAAAGGCTTTTGTTTGAGTTCTGGCAATTTGCTCTGCGTGGAGATGTAGATCCCACTGTGAGCTCTTGCTGTGCCAGCTCTGGAGTCTGGGGGGTGTACTCTATCTTCCACCACAAAACACTTCCCTTGGATCCTGTGTAGCTCTGGCCAAAGCACAGGGCGGCAGTTCCACAGCTCATGCTACAGTTGCTGTGTTTCCAGTTGAGTTCCTGTGATGTTGCCACTGCATCTGATTTTATTCCCACTCTTATGACAGGTGATATTTCTCTTAACCCTGTTCTTGAATCCTGTAATTACATGTTGGTGTACATTCTAGAAAAAAAACAAATTAAGTTTTAAGAAAAAGTGCTCTTTACGGGCTAAAAACTGACCTTCATTTAAAATCCCTTCATTTCATAGCCAAGTTTGTAGCTTCATTTTGGTTAGCATTTTGTTTGTTATGAGATTGGATTAGTCAGTGTTAGTGACATCTGCCTTGGCTTTACGGAGACGTCAGTGAATGATGTACAAAGGTAATTAACAATTCATTCATTAAGACATTTCCAATCTTAATTATTGGCAGAGATTTTGTTCTCATCTGCAGTTTGTTGTTGGATGTCAAAAGCATTGCAGTACATCACCCAACTGTTGATGAGTTATACTTCTTCAATATGTTCTTTAAAAAGTCAGAAAATCCAGTCCTGGGGTGTCCAGCAGATCATGTCCTCACACAGGGGCCCTGCCTGGCAATTAGACAGGGCTCGTTAACCTCCAGAGAGAGCACATTTGTGTCTGGAGCCTCTCTGTCCTTGTTTCCTTTATCTATTCAGTACTTTTTGCAAGAAAACTGTCCGTTCTCCGGTTTGGCAGGGGGTAGGTGTCCCTGTCTGGCAGATACCTCACCTGTGCGCTTTGCTTCTGTGCCATGAGGTGGCACTCCAGGCTCGCGCTGCGCTTCCTTCCCTCTGCTGCTGTCTCCTGAGGGCATTGCCAAGGAACAAAAGAATCAGGGTCTGGTTTTACTAATTTTGGGAGAGGAAATGCAGATAGAAAAAAACCTTTTATGAAAAATAGATAACCATTTGTAAAGCCAATTCCCTGCCAGTTACAAGAAAAGTTACACAAATTTTGAGAAAAGACATCACTGTGGAGTGTGTCTACAATCCAAGAATATGAAAAGGGAGGGGAAAAAAAATCTATTTTTCCCTGTGATAAAATACTGCAAAATGATAAATGAACAGCATATGAAACGGTGCATGGGAAAGTTGTAAAAAGTGCAGTCTGGCTACTTTGCAGCTCAGCAGATTTTAAGAGGATTCCTGTCTCTAAGATCTTATAAAATAAACCTGTCAGTGACAATCTGCATTGTCTGATTCTGTAGTAATGTGAGCAGTGACAACACACAGTCCTGATGGTCCTGATGGTGGAAACCCTATTTTCTCCTGTGTCTTCATGTCTTAGATGCAAAACAATAATAATAATAATAATAATAATCAGGGCTTAATATAGCTTTAACCTTTTTATTAACTCTCTGTTATCTGAACAATAAAAGAACAGAGAAAATAACAGAGAAAATCTGTGGCAGAGTTTAATTAAAACTTAGGTAGAAGCCATGCTGCTTTAAGGGAAATTCTAACTGCAACTCTTGCTTGAGATAACCATGCACTATAATTAACAAGTATTTGGGGAATGCAGAAAGGTTGTGACAAGATCACACACCAGGTAAAGGCCAATAACAGAAACGCTGAAATACTGATTTTTCATCTTTTACAAATCAAATAGAAAGATGGCAGCAGGTTGTTAGAGAGTTTTTGTTCTACTTTTGAAGATGGCAAGATTTTTCTGCAATAATAGCAAGTTTGTCATCAGAAAGAGCCCTGCAAACGTTGCTGTTAACCACGGGAGACAGCAGTGCTTGACAGCAGGAGCTGTGTCGCGCTAAATCAGAAAGGGCTTGAACCAAGCCCACAGACCCCATAATATCCCAGGAATCACTGTGTGTTGATCTCAGCATGGCCTGTCTTTATCTGAAATAATTTCTTCACTTTAAAGAGTGAGGCATTTCAACAAAAGAATCTCTTCTGTAGTTTCTCTCCTGTTCCTCCCTCCCTATTCATTGCTGGTGACAGCAGAGATGTTTCCACGACAACAAGCCATGCTATTGCCTCAGGTGACAAACTATAACTTCAATAAATAATCA
Source organism: Neopelma chrysocephalum (assembly GCF_003984885.1). Taxonomy (NCBI): domain Eukaryota; kingdom Metazoa; phylum Chordata; class Aves; order Passeriformes; family Pipridae; genus Neopelma; species Neopelma chrysocephalum. Next base: position 3,269,129 of record NW_020897731.1, on the reverse strand, counting down.
CTGAAAATAGCTTCAAACAATTAATTAGGTAATGGAAATGTTATTTTAATAGGGCTTAGATGCTTTGGAAGTAGTCTACAAACCAAATTCTGATCAAGAATTTGTCTACAATCAAAGCCAAAGCTGCCATCTGAAGGTCAGGATGGATATCACTGTCTGAATACTCTAAGAACCCTCTTTTTTATGAGAAAACCTTCAAGATCAAAACATATTCAAACGATGCAATGCAAAACAAGTCAATGGTGTTTTGTTTTGGGTTTTTTTTGGTGCTAAATTTTGTTCAAAGCATATACTGGCAGGAATTTACCAACTTCCTCACCAAAGGCAGCCTATGCTGCAGACAGATGATGAGCCCAGCAAATGGATTTGCAATAAATGGATTTTGCAGTTTTCTCTTTACAGAAGATGCTTTCCTAGAGTTATAAATGGATGATTCATAAATCTCTCCTAATGCTGCTTCTAGTTCAATTGATCTTTAATCGTTGTTTAAAATGTGAATCTCCATGGAGTGTTTCAATCCTATAGCCTGAAGTTTCTCCAGCCCAGGGCAGTAATTCTGTCTTGCAGCTTAGACATACATAGTCTTTAAGTGAAGATGGATACAGTGAGTACATGCATGTGCCTTATATCACAGTCCTCATATAGCATGGGCACTCTTTGGGACTGGTAGTTGTCCTGGCAGGATTTCTTTCTGGCTTTATTTATTAAATTAATTTTCTCCAGAATAGTGCATCTATGAAGCAAAAGCAAGAAAGACAAGGGCTGCCAGCTTTCCTGTCCCATTAAGTTTGTGGTTTGTACAAACACCTGCCTTTGCAGTGCCAGATGTGCTCCTTCTCCCCTCAGAGGCTGGTTATGGATTGTGGTTATGGATTAAGACCTACCTTTCTGTGCAGAAAACTTCCAATCTGTGGATGAGGGACTCTGCACTGCTTCTACTGTGTGTTCCTCTCAGGCAGCTCCCTTTGGAGGGATTAACAACAGCCCTTGTAGCTCCATTTGCAGTACAATGGGGTTTGTCCCGCTGTTGCCAGGTGCAATCACACAACTTGGATCAGGTCATTGAGAACAACGCAGAATGGAATAAAATCTGCACTAAATACTGGCAAGACACAAAGTTTTTGAGACAGAAAATGGTGATTTCTCTAAACCAACTTTTATAGGAGCCCTATTGTTTTTGTTGTAACTTTGTCAGGTCAAGGATGAAATCCAGGTTTGCTGCAGTCATGGTAAGAAAACCTCCCAACATCTGTTGTGTGTGGTGTCCACATAAAGTAGAGAGAGGCCCGGCTCCAGTCTGTACCTGGCACAAATCTTTGGAAGAAGAGAACTAAGAGAAAGGTGTATCTGAAGACTGAGAATTAAGGTGCTATGCTGGAAGGAAAAAGATGGGAATACTAAGCTGTACAAAACAGGGAATAGACACACCATGCCACCTCATGTCAAGTGATCACAGCCCTATTTCCTGATCACAGTGCCTATTTCACTCTGAGTTTTCATTGTGGAACTTCTTTATTTCCCTAGGAAACTCCTGAAGATCTTGCTTTGGTCCCATGGGGATGAGACCAATATACAAACCCTCAGGGTTTCTCTGCAAAAAGATGTCTTTCCTCCACTTCACTTCCTGCAAGAGAGCAAACGATATGGGTATGGGCCATGACAGCACCCTCTTGTGTATGCTGGAAAGGGAGAAGGTTAACTCTGGGTGCCTTTGGCAGGTGGGTGTGCACAAGGTAGCCACGTCCCTGGAATCACGGGAAGGGCTTTGTGTCCCGTACATGACAGTTACCTCTTTGTACTGGATTTTATAATTGAAGGTTTAAACAGTTAAACTGCTTTCTTAATGCATTGGTGGTTACTAAGAAACAATCTCTCCAATTCTGTGGATCTTCCACTTGAAATATAGTATATTGGCAAATAGAGCTTTCCTCTCTGACAGCTCAGGAGAGAGGGAGGTGACAGGGCCCTTACCCTTGTGCTGATGAGAAACTGCTCCTGTGGCCAGCTGAGGTGGCTGTGCTTGGCCCAGTGGTGGGAGTCACTGGGGGTTTTACCAGATTCTGGACACTGGGTGTGGCCCAAGGAAGAGGTTGAAGGGAGAACATGGAAAGTGATAGGATGTGGTGGAAGGAAAGGTAACACAGGGAGAACAGGCAACACAACAGGCTAGGGGTGGGGTGTGGAATAAGATCCTGTAGAGGAAGCAAGGGAAATCTTTCTGTCCCCTGCCTTGGATAGCTTCAGGCTTCAATTGTCCTTCCCAAGCAAGAATCATCTCTGGTCTTTTGTAATGAAAATTGGATCTCAGGAGAATCTAGTTTTGGGACAGGTTTGACAGCACCTTGGGTTTAAGCTGTGCAGAGAAGAGATTTCTTGCAGCTCTACAAAGTGATTAGGAGATACAGATTTAAAAGTAGCACTAGATTCCTCAACATTCATTAGCAATATTACAATAGCAGCTCAAAATAGCCAAATATTTTAAAAAGAAGCCTTGCAAAATGTGTGGAGGAAGGTGGTATAAAATAGTGCAGTTTATCTCTCATTTCATTCTAAAATAAGTCTTTACCTGCAAAGGTTGAAGAGAATATTTTGAACATATTGACAGAGTGCAATTGATGCAGCAACATCTATCTGGGTTTGCAGATCAATAGCTGTGAGAAACAGAGAGTGCAGCTGTTCATCTCAGAGAGGTGTTAGCAGAGATGTCAGAGGACGATAATTGAACGAACAATGTTCTCCTCCCCACCTCTTCCACAAGACAGTCAAAGAAGTGCATAAATTTACTGTGATCATTGTTTTCTGTATTGCAAACTGCAATGCCAGCATCTCTCCTATCTGAGGGAAACCTCTGCTTCTTTCTGCATCTTCCCTGTAAAGTGAGAAGGAGCCCAGTCTAGAACACCTGGTAGGACTGTTGGGGGTGTTCAAGCCTTGCCAAGGAGAAATGAAAGCAAGAACCTGCTAAGGCTGAGGTGCTGGCACAAGTTATTGACAGTTGGGTCTCACTCTGGTGTCTTGCTTGGGTACCATTTACGTTACAGGTAAAGAATGAAGGAATATCAAACTCCTTTTCTCCCAATCTGACACCTTAATTCCAACTTCAATTACTTACTTTTTATAATTTGTAATGAGTTTTTTTCCCCCAGAGTTATTCTGTTCCTCCTATTCAATAAATGATGATGAAGCCACAGAAAGTGATGGGGTTTCTGGGGTTCTCTGAGCTAAGTGCTTCTCTCCCTAGAGCACAGGCACATTGCCATATTCACGTAACCTAGTGCCAGCTGAAGAATTTGGCCCTATATTTAATCTGCTTGAGAACCCATTGAAACATCCTGGATCAGGCTTTTGCATGAGACATACACATATGATTAACACTAGTTTTAAACCAAGAAGTGGCTGTCCAGAAAACCACCCTGTATACTTTGATAGAGTCACTGTTGTAGGGTTTATTCATTTTAGCAGCCATGTCATAAAAAGAATGTATAGCTTCACTGTGATAATTAAAATAATTGCTTAATGGAATTGTTGGTTTAAGGATCTTGTCCTGCTCATTGAGAGTCTCCACTTGGCAAATGGCAAGACAAGTAATAAGTGAACTTTGCCTGGCTGATCCATATTCATGGCAGCTTATATAGCTGAGGGAACTGAGCTAAAAGTTTACTCAGTCCACGTGAAATGCTTTGTATCATGGGCCAGATTTAGGATCTACAACTGCCTAAAGAGTTGTGCTCACTTTTACACGAGTAAAAGTTTGATCCTTATCCAAAGACAGTGAGAAGGAAAAGAAAGTTTCATTTCTAAGAAATGTGTTTTTCATGGTGACCTCTGAGTGCAAACCTTTCTAGAATGCAGGGTGAACTGGCCTCTACAGAATATCCAGACTGTTCCATGGCTTCACAAAGCCTAAGAAACACTACCTGTCCCTACAAAATTAGGCCCACTCCAGTAATCCTGGTTCTGCCACATGAGCAAGGTAAGCAAATTCATGCTCTAATTTTAGATGTAATACAATCTGCTGAGAAGACTGCAAATGGAAAAGAGCTCCTATTGGGAGTGGGAGAAAATTGATGACAACAAGGTTACTAAAAACTGGATATAAGGGCAAACAATCCTTATACTTGCCCTCTCATCAGGGTCAACCAAAGGCTCCAACTGAAGGCTCCAAAGGACTTAACTCTGCCTGAAAGCAAGACAACATGCTGGCTGCAAACCAGAGCAGGTGGCTCGTGCCAGTATCTCCCCCCAGACCACAAAGGGTTAAACTGCTGTATGTAGCTACTAAGTATGCGTGTGAAAATTTCAAAAGCATGAGAGTCAGCCATCTGGCTTCTGCTCCTACTGGGTATTTGGGGATGAAAAGGGAACCTGGAAAGGTAAATAGTGTATTGCTTGATGTGTTGATTTTCATCTCAGATTTCTCTCTTCAGTGCCTAGTCATATTTGTCCATCTAAATGAGTGGGATTGACTGTGTCTTCCCAAAAAAGGGCAAAAAAATTAGCATGTAAGCTCTGGGAGAGCTGTGCAAAGCCACACACTTGCCTCATGTAACAGCTGAGGCAAATTTATTCTGGTCTGCAGAAAAAGGCCTCAGCCTCTCAGTGTCTAACTCGTGTACTGATGGTGAGCGGGTTTACACTCCTGGAGCACCATGCTGGACAGGCAGGCAGGGTCAGCTCTCTTGGACTGAGAGTCCAGAGAGCCACCCCAGACCTGGGGCAAGCATCATGACCACCAGGGAGGCTCACGCATCAGCTTGGACTGGGAAGGGAATGCTTTCCTAGCTTTAGGTGTGTGTGCCAAGCCAGCATTTGTCTTTTTATTTTATTATTTTGTTTTATTTTACCCTGTGCAAAGAGTGGTGGGGGGGAAGTGGGATGCTGCTCTGCTGGTAGCAGTCTGGTTTGTCACTGGGCCAGTATCTGTCTCATCTGGGAGGCCAGGCCTCGACACACCCCAGACCTGCCCCCACAATCTGCTGTGCTGGAAGGTCTCCAATGTGGCCAGTGATGACACTAATGCCAATTTCTTACCCTGTGATTTTGTGTGTCAATCCACACTGCACACGTGTCTTATTCCATCTGTAGGAGACTGAGACTCAAGTCTCTTAAAGTCTAGCTTGGGCTATGAGCAGAACAAGCAGCTGGCCCAAGGACTGAGCCCAGAGTGTATCTCCAGCTGTGCACACTCTCCATCACGCTACACCCCTGATCCAACTCCTGGCATTGTGTTTACTTCTCTACCTGCCACAACACTTGAGGTTCCCATAGTAGGTTGCCCTTTAAGTCCTGATCCCTAACTCTTCCTCCTTCATAAAAGGAGCTAAACAACTCTTTCTTGCCTAGCTTAAAAATAAGCTGTGCCTTGAAGTCATCTATTTATGCCTTTTTTGGTTGTAGTTTTATTGAAAAAGCTGGTATTAACATATTTATATTTTTATTCAACAACAATTAGCTAACTTGTGCAACACAAAAAATGCAGCCATGAACAACAGCTTTCAAAACAATCAGATTTACCAACTTTACCATCACTTACTCTACGCCACTGAAAGCTCAAACTAAAAAGAGAAAGAAAGTTGGAAACGTTCACAATGACGATGTTAACTTTCCATACATTCAAGAAACCAGGAAACCGATCTGCAGCAGTGATGTCAAAGACAGGAACGGAATACTGGTCTTTGAAAGGTTTCTATTTATTTCCTCTATAATCACTTAATGGTATTTTGGTTGGGTATTTAATTAGTTTTATAAAGCTCCAAAGATATATTTCTTTATTTAATTTTAACATGTTCTTTTTGGTACCCAAAGCTGTAACAGAGTAAGGTACTTCAAATTAAAAACAAAAAATCGTTGCATTAAGATCTGCTTTATAATAAGTTATCTATAGACTCTTACTTCAGACTGTTAAAAGCTAAATATATGTTTTACAGTATCTCTAGCTGTAAATGCCAATATGAGCTGACAGCAATTTTTTTTCTTTTTGAGCTGCAAAGGTTAATGGAGGGGGCCAAAAGTCAAAGAAATTGTATGACACCCTTGAAGCAGTAGTTTGGCATTAACAAGTTTTCTATACAATTTACCACATTCTTAAACCTTTTTACAAGGAAAAAAAAAAAAGGAAAAGGCAATTTTGTTAAATTTCGTTAGAATAAGTATGTACATATACTGTCCATGCCCACTACAGCACACAGTATTTTATAAACAAACATTCTTCGTTCCCTTCAGAATTACCCTACACATTTCATACCATATGTGTTTAGTGTGGCTGGAAACTGGTGCACATGCGTTTGTGCTTCTACACACAAAATATACAGCATTGATGTAGAAAACTTCAAACAGACAGATTTCAGGTGTTGTGTTGAGATGTCATATAAAAGCTGTAGAGTTTGGTTTTTTATTTCTTGTAAGCGGATTTTCACCCACCCTTCCCCCCAAACTGAAATATAAAAGCATGCAGATCCCTTCATCAGTACATTCTCCACTTACCAAGAAATCAGTGCATAATGGCTTAAAGACTTTTTTTTTTCTGAGGAGTTTTAATATGGGCAGATTAACAGGCCATGTGAGTTGTGCTCTTTTATTCACGGTTTGAGTAGAAACCCTTTTGGATCCTGAATTTTCTGCCAGAGCTATTGGGGGTGCAGCAGAACTTTCTTTTCCTGTATTAGAAGGGCTTCCAGCCCACTGCACCATCCCTGTATCATTCATGCATGCACTACATTGTGTGCACTTTCCTTTTCCACTTACATCACTAATCATTTTATAGCTGAGATAGATCTAACAGTATTTATGTGGGAGAAGGTTTTGTTTGGTTTGGATTTTTTGATTTTTCATGTTTCTCCAGGAATAATTTTGTCTCCCAACAGTGGACTCATTTAAAAGCATTAAAATTCTCCGAGCAGTGCTGCCTCTCACAGTATCATTCTTTTCACAGTTACAGATACCAGGCACTGCCTGTAACCCCCAAAGGCCAGGATTAACATAACCATTCCGCAATCAACAAATGAGGGACTTTACCCCAGTTACAGTGATGTAACTTTGTTCCCACTCAAGGTGGTTGTTGCCTTCACAGCACTTCTAGCCAAGGTTTCCAGAACTCCAACCCCCAAACTGTAGGATGGGTTTGTGTGTTAACTGCCAGGCTGTGTCTGACCAGACAGTCCCTCTGGAGTGGCAATGCCAAGTTTTTTAACAGTCCTCCACACAATGAAGACACTACTTACTGTTTTAAACAGAGTAAAGAGATCTACGGAGAATAAACTTCCTAACATAAGCTGGCTGAGTAACTATACCAGTCTGTAACTTACTCACTCGGGAAGGCAAAGCACAAAGTAATGTGATAAATAAATAAATAAATAAGAGGGCATTGTAAAGAAGGGATAGGTGAGATGGGGCAGCTTTTCACCAGCAGGGATTCTGCTTCCAGCTATAACTGTCATGAGGCCCCTCCAATGTGCCACATGCTCTAAAGGGATGTGGCTATTCATTCTCTCAAACAGGCTCGGCTTAGTTGACAGACAGGAAAACAGTACTGGAAAAAAAAAACAATCAAGAGATTGAGGCAAAAAGCTCTAACAATGTGGTAAATGCTGTGGCTGCAAAAGCAGGCAGGGCACCAGAACAGCACAATCCTGCAAACCACTGAGACCCTTGAAAGGACGGACGGGAGTTGAGGAGCCTCAGCTCTCCTCAGGAATGCTCCCAAAGTGAATAAATACCCCAGTTTGTTTAGAGGGATCGATACAGACCATAGTACTGGATTTGCAGCCGTGCCTTTTACTCATACTGTTGCAGTGATGGAAAATAGTTGGCTTGCCACCAATAATGATACAGGCTGAGGGATGAAAGGATGCAACCTACAAATCCCACCACAGAAGCCACAATTTTTGTGAAGATCACATCCCTCTACAACTCTCAAAAGGCTGGTTTGTAAATATAGAGGGATATTGATAAATCTAGTGCATTTCTGAGTTCACTTTATCCTGAAATATGTACAGATTGTTTGTCGCTGCTATAGCAATGATGTTCTCAGTTGGGTGCCATGCTGTGTGCAAGATCTTCTTAGTAAAGTCCAAACTATCAACACTGATGTCATCTTTCCTCCGTTTGCCTCCAACGCAGACTCTCCGGGGCTTAAGAATAGCTCGTGGTTTACTGCTCTCTCGGGAAGCCTCCAAGGTAACATCCCTCTTTGTATTTCGGTCAAACATTCGAAAAAAGTTGTTATATGCACCTGTCATTATCACACTGGAGAGAGAAAGAAAGAGAGCAAAAACAAAGACAGTTAAACAGCAGCTGGTGGGAAGCCTACTAACGTGACTCGATCAGGATAGCTGAGTTTAGCCTTAAGCTAAGTTGTCTTCTGGTTTCAGATGGGAAAGAATAATAAAAAAAGGAGGTTCCTCAGTATGTCCCAAAATGGTTTTCTTCTACCAATGTCTTCCCCTTCCAATTTATTACAGTTACAGTTACCCCAAAACATGCATCCCGAAGCATGCACAAATGTAAGGACCCTGACATCAAGAGACTGACTTCACAAGATAATAAAAGCAATATTCTTTTATTTATGTTATTTTTAATTACCCTCCAGTTTTTTATGAGCACTTAAGGATCATAAACTTCAGGCTTTCTTCTTTCTCCAGAGCTTTACCTTCAATGACAGCTCAGTTTAATTCCAGAAACAGTCTAAAAGTCTAAAAAATTTTTCCAAGTATTTCAAACCTTTTCATACAACAGTAAGATTTAGTACATAACTATATACTTTAACAAATATTTTGAAGAAAGGTGTTTTGTAAGGTTCTGAAAAATCATACCGAATTCTTTCCAGAATAAACCCTTTTCCTTCCTGAAGCCATAAACCTTGCAAGTCCAGACACCATTAAAATTTGAATCTACAATGCTTCATAGAAATAAACACATTAATAAACAGGATTCGGTCATCTCTTGTATGAAGTTTGAATGAAACATCAAGTCAGGATATATTTCTGGGTCTGGGAAAAAGAGACAGAAAACATACCTCGATCTGTATAAAAATTACCCCATTAATCAGCTTGTAGTTTGAAATAATGGATTGCCAGTTGCTTCATTCCCCTAGTCCCTAGGGGAGGATATTTTGTCACTATCTTTAATGAATTCAGGATTTCATCCATGGCCCTCAGGTTATTGGATTAGCATAATCATGAGTTTCAGAGCCTTGTTCGAAAGCTCATCCCCTGTGAACTTTTTCCATATGAGAAGCCAGGGCCATGCTCTACTCTTCTGTTTCAGCCCCAAATAGGGTGTTTTTCTTCTGAATTTCCTTTCTGTAAGAGGGAATCCACCCCAAATGGTCAGGTCTCCACAGGAAAAGCTGTACAGTTTTAAGACTCAGGTAATCAGGAATTATTTGCCTTTCTAGTTGAGCCCAACAGAACATATTTCACATGCTTTGCTTTAATAAACTCACCTCATCTCAAATGACAGCTGCTTTAGCACTTTGCTGTTGGAGGGAATCTGTATGGAGCAGCAGACTAGCCAGGGAACCATGGCACATGGGAGAATATGGGAGAATTTGAAGGCATAAACCACACTCTCCACCACACAGACACTCACTGGCTGATTAGATTACGCACTCCTGGATTCAGGAGCTGTCTTACCCTTCATGCACAGCCTCGAGCCAGTGCTGCCTTGATCTCATTTGGGGCCATTAGGAGTGACTGTAATACAAATGAGTAATACACAGGGAAAGTCACAAATGTGAGCTGTGCATCTCACTGCTCCTGCACTGCAGCTGGTGACTGACAGCAGCTCAGAGCTGCTGTAGGGTAATGAGAGCAGGTGAGCTGGGTGTGGGTGCTGTGAATCACTAGCAGAGTGCCAGCTCCAGCCTGCTTCCACATTTGGTGATGGCACACTGGAGTTTGATGACAGCTGATACCGCACTGAGCTTTGTGCAGCTGCTGAAGTGCCAAAGGAAACTGCTGCAAATTAGATGGGGTAGCAGAGAGACCCAGCACACGCTGCCCTCAACAACAGCTCACCTATAGCCTTGGTCCCGTGGAGAGGGGCTGTTCTCCTGAGGTCTGCAGGCAGCACAGTGTCAGCTGCTCTGCTGCTGAGACTGGGGATGCAGAGACACTTGTCGTACACAGCAGCATCCAGCCCTGGCAGGGAGCTCCTCACTGCTCTCCCAGAGGAGTACCCACCCCAGGGTTGCCTGTAGAAAGGTTTCCCTTACCTTCCCCACCCTCAATGGCCTGGTACAATCCTGCTTAGCAAGGTGCAAGTTAACAACCTCACAGGCTAAAAAACAAGAGTCAGTGTGACAGATTGATAAAATATATCCCAGAAGCTGCAGAAAGCCTATTGATCAAGATTAGTGCCTATTTCAGAAATTGAATCAACAGCAGTAAATCAAATGTTTCACTCCTTCCAAATCACCGTGTCTTGTCATTACAGCTCCCACTGTAATGGTTATTTCATATCTCAGCACTCACATACACCATTTGTGATGCAAACAGCCCAGCTGTATATTTTCCCCCAGGCAAAATTTTGAAACAGGTTCATAATGCTGGGGCACCCTTGTGCCACAGGCTGAAGAGCTGTGGCTCCCAGGGGGATGAGGAGCACCCCTCCTGATGAATGTAGGAACTGTCAGGGAAACAGTTTTCATGCTGGCAGAGTACCAGTGCACCAAACGCAGAGAGAGATAGATGTTTGTTAAGGGGCTTATTTTTAGGAGATTTTACTTGCAGTAAAACTGCTTTTACAGTCCATTTGCTTTTTAATTTCTTGAACTCTCGCATATTTTTAAAAAGCTGCTTTTTTCAATTGGATTTACTGCAGTTATTTTTTTAACATATGTAGATGACTACTTTTCATGCTGGCCCTGTTTTTCTGCAGTTTAATGGCTCAGTAAAAAACAGCATTATGTAAATGAGAAAGTGCCCATTCTTGTTCAAGGTCACAAACACAGATGGATTATAACCTTACCTGCTGCTTAAAATAACAATAAAAGAGAGTGAGAACTAGATGTAAGCCTGCAATTTATTCCTGTTCAAGAAAATACAACGCACAATAATGCGGCATGGAGATTTTTTTTAATAAATATTAGAATATAAATTGTAGCTCAATATAGGAAGAGTCTGTTCTGTATTTCCAGACTCCGCTCTGCACAGCAGTTTAACGACAAAAGGTTTGCACAAAACCCTTGCAAGAGAGGCTGGTTCAAGAAACCAAAGCAAGCCCCTCACTCAAAAAACCCTCCATCACTTCACAGGTGTGTAAGGCAGCAGCCCTGAAAAGCTCTGTCTAACTACCTTTAATTTTACTTAGAAAGCAGGTTTACAAGTTCTGCTATACCTGCTCAGAGTACCATCATCTCAGACACCCACAGACTTCAGACACAGATCATGCTCCAGTGCACCCTGAGTGTACTTACAGCTCAGGCTGGAACAAAACTCCAGCCTGACTGCACCCTGCTCAATCACTACAGCTACAGGCAGCATGATTACAAAAAAAAAAAAAAAGGCCCAAAGTCTTCCATGTTATTTACTTTTTTTTTACAGAAGGTGAATGGGGAAAGTTAAAACACCAGTGCAGACCAATGCTACTATTATTAATTGACTTTTCTTCTCACCCCCTCCCTAGTAACCATTCTGTTCTCTTTCTCTCTTTCTTCATCTCCAATACTGAATCTGGCCTTTACCACACTTTCCAGACAGGTTTCTCTTTCCCCTTCTCTTCCTTCTTCCCTCTCCTTCCATTTCCAACTATTCTCCTCTACAATTAAAAAAAAAAAAAAGCCTTATCTGCTTCTCTCTTCCTTTTCTGCCCTCTCATGTCTCTGTTTTACTTCTGGAAGTCTCCCTGCTCACCCTTTCATGGTGATCTTCTGCTACCTCCAGTCTCACACACAACTTGCTCGGCTCTCAAGGTTTTTGGACTTGCATCCCTGCATTTTTTGGGCTAAAGGCTGGAGAAATAGCTGGTGGGTGTGTCTCCTCTCTCATCACATACAAATGACTGGTTCTTGTGCCCCTGAATCTGGCAAGAATTTGGTAGTGCAGGTTGTGACACCAGAGATGTCAGGATGCTGGGAGATCACAGGTCTAGGCTGGTCATCTACCAGCTTACCATAGGATGCAGGGAAAAAAGCATTGCTGGTTGTCTATTCTGCAGGAATTTTTATTCTTGACAAGAGCTGCAAGGAAGAGGTTTGCATACAACCAGGTCTGCAATCTGCTTTTCAGCTGGGCAATAACAACACAGACCTTGATGAGCTTTCAGCAAATCCCCAGGAACTAAAGCCCATTTGGGCTGGAGAGGTAGTTTCAAAATTAGCAGAACATTAACTGTACAGCTCCCATTCAGTTCAGGTTTCTTCACCCTGTGCCATGCTGATCTAGTAGCCAGCAAAAGTTCAGGTAAGGTGGTTTCTCCTAAAAGTCAATTTTTAATCTGTAAAATTGTCTGGAGCAAAGGATTTGAGAAGAAAATTAGTATCATTTGTACTACACTACAATGAGATCTTCCACAGCATTTTTTAGGCAATGAGATTTCATCAAACATGCCAGTCACTAAGAATTGGCATAGCTCTGTCTTTCTCAGATCTGTTATTCTCATACTTCAAGCCAACCTCTTAAATGTCATCCATGTTGCAGCCATCCTTGCAAACAACAGTCTTTGTCAAAACTGCTCTATTCAGCTGGATTGTCGGGGTTTGTCCTCAAGCTCTGGTGACATCACCTGGAATTAAGGCTTGCTTAAAAACCAAACCATTACTTGTTTCACCTTGTTTTGTGTTCGTTTTCCTGTTTGTTTGTTTTTTAAAGACTCTTTGATAACAACTTTTGGGCTCCAGATTAGTCTTCCTAGATGCATAGAAATTTTTATTCTACACAGATTTTTACTGGCTGGAGAAATTCAGTTCCTGTCATAGTTCCTCTTCTTCACTCTTGTTCAAGAGACCATGGACAGAGGGTGTGATAGGACTAAGGCTGGGCAGGGCTTCAAGGACCAGCACACACCAGGCTTAAGGATGACAGAAAAACTAAAACAGTCCCCCTCACTGTAGATGTGGCAGCAGAACATCATTCCCTGAGGCAGGAGAGGCAGGGCTTGGACTTCAAGCAGGTGTGAGGGGAGGAGACTCAGAGAGCAGCAAAAGAGTCTCTCAAAGCATCCAGCGTGAAAAGGGACCATTTCTTTGACCTGAAACTGTCTCCCAATTATATTGTGAGCCCCTAAATTTGCAAGATTTCACTACCACGTGTACCAGTGCAGAACAGCACATCTGCAACCTCCTAGGATTGACATGCAAGGTCCACCATATCTGGTTTCACAACAAGCTGACCTAACAAGAAAAACAGATTGGTTCCAGGAAAACTCTTCAAAAACATTCTTCATAGGAATAAAAAATGATATTTATTATAACAAAGGGAAAGGAGGAAGCACTGTTCTAAGAAATCAGGACCTGCTGACATATTGGGGAATTTTCCTTTATGCTCTGCTGTGTGAAGCCACTGACTCCCCATCACAAAGAAGGAACTTATTTAAACCTCCTGGGGAGTATACAGATGGAAAAACTTGAGACACCAGATTCAGGGTTGTGGCACTCTGATACAGCTGGCTAGCATAAGACTGGGAATAAGAATAAGGGATCCCCAAGTGCTTCCAAGCTAATATTTGACATGCTGAGCCTTGAGAACAAAATGATGTCTTCTAGCTCTCCAGCATGGAGTGTGCTGCCAGACAGGAATAGACTTTTAAAACTCATCCAATGCGATCTGCTAATTCTGCCTGATTAGAGTGAAGGCTGACGGGTATTCAGGGGAATGAATGACAGTTCAGTAGGAAAGGACTGACTGAACAGTTGTATGTGACTTCACTCATTTGCTTACAGCATATCACTTATCGTGACGGTATTCAGAAGTCTGCCTGGAAGGGTCCCATACACCCATTCATTTGAAATCTTAAAAAAAAATAATATTAACTAAGGTATTTACTTACTACCATGTAGAATTACTAATTTTTTTGCCTTTACTGGTTTCTTTGCCTCACAAACAGCTACAAAAGGGAGCTAATTTTTAAGGTAAAACTGAAAACTGTTGACAGTGGGAAGAAAACAGTGTCTTGGGGGTCGTTATTAAAAGACTTGGCTTTGGACATGAATGGAAAACATAAATTAAATTGCTGTATAAATAAAGCTCACATATTCTACATAATCATGTAATGGTATATACAACAAAGATAGCATGATTTTAGTGTAATATACTCAATTACAGATAATACCTGCTCATCTTGTTGAATTAGTGTACGACCCCTGCTTGGCTCCCTCCCCTGACCACCGTTGTAGCCAAAGTACACAGTGATTAATGTGGCCTTCAGCAAATGAGATCGGCTCTGTCTGATTGTATTAGTTCCTGCTCATTGGAGTAACTGAGCATCAATCACGTTCTAATCAGAGCTCACGTATGCTGATTTTTTTTGAGAACGGCCTCACCATCAGGTTCTATCATAGCCTAGATTAACTCCTTAGTAATGACAAAAATTAATAAAAAGTATTTTCACCAAAATAATAAACACGCTTTCATTTTTAACTGAACAATCCTGTCACTTTAAGTTGTTGCTGTAGCTTTAAAGATAAAAATATGTTTATAAAAATAATAACTGCAGTTATTGCTGTTATGTAGACGGATTAATAATATAAATACTGCAGCATCTCTTAAAAGTACCACTGTTACTACATATTGCTTATCTTTAGCAGTAGTCCTTTTTAAAAAAATAAATACCAAAAGGATCAAATTAAGTGACCTTAATATTCAAATGAACTGTTCTTTAAGAGATACTGGTACCTAAATGTTATTTAAATGATGATCCACCAAGAAGAAATTATCCTTGTAGCGTGTAGTAATACAACACTTGTCATACACAGAAGCAAGGAGCTCAGAAGAGTGCATGTTCATCAAAAGATGGACATCAGTTCTGATACATTTGACTCTTAAAAAGAAACAACTAAATTAAAGAGAACCCTTATCTTTTGTCAAATGTTGCCAGCTCCTGTACTCAAGAGTTTCTTATAATCAAGGGCAGCACACTGTGGTTTAGTGACAGATTTGGTAATTGTGCATGACTAATAATGCCTCAGTGTCCAGGCAGTAGAATAAATGAAGCCCTCACAATCTAATGTTCCCACTTAATAATTACCTTCTGCATTGATCTTTCTGATCTGTCAAGTAGGAATGAAAATATTAAGCTCACTTTAAATCCTGATATTGAATAAGAATTCTATTATTACCAAGCAACTATCTAGAGAGTGGTCTTACTGCAGTAATGAGGATGGCAGCACTTCATTTGACCAGAGGAGAATGACTCTGGGCCTGGGAACCAGTGGCTGTCCATCCTATACAATGCACTCAGAATTCCCATCAAGGATAAGCAAAATGGTTTGAAAAGACCTGAAAAGTCCTGGATCTCTGTCGAAGTCTCACAGTATCTACATGACTTGATTGCGCTGTTGTTCTGTGCCAGATTTAGGCGGGGATCAGCACTATCTGTACTTCCAAGAAATGCTTTAAATTTTGTATTTCTAGTAGGACCAAACTCACGCAGCAACCAGGCTACTGAGAAAACCCTCTGCTAAAACATCCATTCATGCATGGGTTTGGGAGCTTCAGAGAAAAGCCTCAAAACCTGGATCTTCCTCTAAAACTTCTGTGAATCATTCCCACTTCCTGACCACACCAAAGCCATTTTCACAACAGCTGGTGCTGAAGTTGTAGTGGGAGCAATTTGGGAAGCAGTTTGCTCAGTGTGGTCCACCTTCGTAATTTTAAATGGCCAGCATTTTGTATCACAGGGGGAACTCAATGTCAGAAAACACATTAGTCTGGCATGTAGACAACAGAGATAATGGAATAATATTTTTTCATTTGCATAATACATGATACAAGGTAAAAGTTTCATTTCTTAAAAAAGACAGAATCTTTCCATTGGGCAGGTAAAGGAACTGAGCAAAAGAGAGTGGTCTAAAGAGAAGATGTCCCTTGTTCAGTGTATGGCATAACACTTTATCTGCACTTGTGGAACACAGGACTGGAAGAGATCTTGTTCTGTACTTCCAAGTTCAGACACTTGTAATTTTAACCAAAGTCACATATAACTGCTTTCACAAATTTCCTGAGCACCATCATCAAAACCATTGGGTTTCTCATATCTCCACCACTCAGGATGGGAAGACAGCTCCACACTGTGACTTTTTGGACAGGTATGAACTACCTCTAATTTCCAGGTTATAATTATCCTCTTGACACTCAAAACCTATTCGCTGTTCTGTCATTGTCGTTCTCATTTATCTTAGCTAGATCCTCCTTCCTCCCTATGTATACCTCCCTGATATACTTACTAGAAGCAAGTATAATCTTGGCTTCTCTTTTGCTAAGCTGATAAAAACCAAAGTCCTGGCCTCTCCTCTCTTTGGAGCAGCTGTCCATTTGCTCAATTATTTCATCCACCCTAGAGACAAGGGACAAGAAATGTGTAAATGCAGTCTAAAGGTCTTTGAATAAGAGCCCAACATAATGTCACCACTACTTCTTTCTCTGCTGGATATCCCAGTCTTGCCCATTCAAGGATCATATTTGCTTTTTTCACAGCTGCCCCACACTCTGTTTCACAGTCCTTGCCCAGTCCAGGGGGGGCAGGCCTGCTTCAATATGAGACAGACTGTTTTTCTCTTTCCCAAATGAGAGGCTAAGTGAGCTGAAGGAGCAGCTCCAGGCCCAGTGCCAAACTTCTGCCTCTTGGCTCCTAGCTCTGCTGAACCAGGAGCCACTGTGTGTCATTCAGCACTGGCTTCTGTGCTCTCGTTGTAGACTGCTAACCCCTTCCACAGTCACCTAGCGTATGAATGTCCCTGGGAGTTGTTTCCAACTGATAAGATGAAGGCTTGTGTTCTTTTTTAACTAAAATCCTCACCTTTCATTTATACTCTTGGATTTTATCCATTTTTATTAACCCAGTCCTCTCAGCTCAGCTATTCCTGCACAATATTCCTACTCCACAAACTACTGTTACCATTTGCTAACATTATGGCATTAGCCCATTCCACCCTCACTCACACTCGCTGACTTGTGCCAGTATTTCTCATTAAAATATTCAACAAGATATTATGTCCAAGATAAAAACACGGATCTCTCCTTCACCACATAAGTAAAGAGGCTGCTCTGATGGAGGGAGGTATCAGAAGTGCCATTTGGCAGCAGTTTGCAGAGAATTAGTGGGTGCCTGTGACTGCCTTTCCTCACTCCCTGTTTCCAGTAAATGAACTCAGTTCTGAAGCAGCTCATGTGCAAATACAGGATCACACAAGTTTCTTTAGCGTGTTGGTGGGGTTGTGAGAGTTGGCATAATTCTTTTTAACTTGTGCAGCCTACTTATGATTTTGGTGAAAATGGACATAATTTGAAGATTTTCTTCCCCTAAGGCATGAGCCAAGGGTATTAAGGCATACATCACGTCTAAGGAGGTCAGAAACACAACTGCACAAATATCCAAACATCTTTTATCAACCTGAACACTGGTGTGTGATTCTGTATATTGATGTGGAAAATAACCATGTGTAACTACTTTTGGTTTGTTCCCCATCCTATGGCAGCTCTTTTGCTAAGTGAAGACAGTGATGGACAGAAAGATGGATTACCTGTCTGATCCATTCCATGCACATTCAAACTTGTCAAAGATGCAGTCATTTTCATAGAGGGAACATAACTTGCTTCTAAGGTAATCATGGACCTGTTTCAAAGAAAAAAACTGTTATTCTTGAAATCAAAGAA
The DNA here is from genome assembly GCF_003984885.1 of Neopelma chrysocephalum. Taxonomy (NCBI): domain Eukaryota; kingdom Metazoa; phylum Chordata; class Aves; order Passeriformes; family Pipridae; genus Neopelma; species Neopelma chrysocephalum. Next base: position 3,251,319 of record NW_020897731.1, on the reverse strand, counting down.
AATACAAAACTCTACAACCAGCCCTCCACTTTCTGCTTTGTCTCCCACGTTCACTTTTAAAATATGCTGCACAGACTGGTACCGCTGCAGAAGATACTGTGTTTTAACTCTAAAGAAGCTTTCTGTACTTTTCCATAGCCCAATTACCCAGGTGATACAGAATTACTGTTGCAGGAAGGCACAAAGTCTGCTTCCCTCAGCAGGCTGCACACCACCCGTCTTCAACATATTTGTTTCCTGCTTGGGTGATTTTCTCAGTGGAACCTAATTCCCAGAGACATTTCACCAGCTGATACCCTCGATGTGCTAATTAATGTGCACGAAATCTAATTTAAATAGTAATAAAAAGGTCATATTCTAAGATAAGTGGACTCGTCGCAGAAAGAACTTGGCTCTATTAAAAGAACCTGTAGTATATGGTATTACATATATATGTGTAAAGTATTTCAGAAGCCAAATACAGCACAAGGCTGCAGTTGCACAGGCTGCAAATCAGAACACTAATTCAGCCCAAGGATACCTCCTCTTTTTCTGAGACTTAAAAACAACATTGTAAATTCTCACTTGAAAAGTGGGACTAACCAGCAGAAGAACTTTCTCCTCTGGGCTCTGAGGAACAAGGGTTCTCATAAAGAGAGATCTCATGCAAACTGTTTCAATCCTTTGCTGAACTGGATTAGTTTTCCTTCTGGATAACTGGTTTCATTCCACAAGGAAATAATAAGCTTGAAAATCTCTGCCTAGACAAATTTACTAATGCACTTCCACTTATGATGTTTTTTTCTAGCTATTGTAGAAACTGTAAAACAAAGGTGCATGGATGGCCTCTCTTGGAGCAGACACACCAATCCAATGACCCAGGGACATAATTTAGCTCTGGCTTACTAAGGTTACTGGTTCTTGCAAGTCCAGTGAAACTGTTCCTGCTCATGGTTGCTCAGCATCCTTCCCTGTCCTGAGGGCACAAACATTTCTTCTGGCAAAATATTTTCTATCAAGACCAGGTGAAGGACAATGACTTTTCACTTATATTTTCTTTAAACTAACCCATTTTCAATTGCCAAATTACATAGTAGCCAAAGAATATTTGTAACATAAGGTTATTAGGGATGATAAATTTTAGTTATGGATCAATTTTCATTAATAAATTAATGAACACTGAACTGTGCATTAAAAGATAACACCTTATACAGCAAATAATTGCCAAATGGCAGATGCAGATAGAGCATTTCACAATTAAATGCATTTACCTTCACAGTGAGCAACAGGTCAGAACACTTTTAGTATCAATGCAGTTTCCTGCACCTCCTGTAAATAAATCCCTTAATTTTCTCTTTACTTAAAGCCTTTTTATGTTAGCACTGTAATGTTTTACAGAACTAGAGTTCTTTCCTTTATCATCTTTTTGAGCTCCCAGCACTTGGAAGAAATAGGCTGGGTAAGACAGAAGGGAGGAGATCATTTGCCTCATTGACTGTCATTTCTAGGTCTTTCTCTTGTTACCATTTCCAGCAGCCATCTGTCATGACCACTGCCACGTACACACCCTTTGCAAAGTGTGCCCAAATCCACAGCTTGGAGCTGTGCCTTTCTATCAGTTCTGTCAAAAAGAATTTTGCAATTCCTCTCTCAGATGTCCTACCACTCCAAGGTCTCAGTTCCTTTTTGTTGACTGTCAAGTCAAGACTGTCAGACTTGCACTACTGCCTTGGACAACCACCTTGCTCCTTATGTGGCCCTTTTGTTACCACATTTGAACACATTTGGATCCTTGGAGTGACTCTGAAAAACTAACTGGAAGAAACACTTAATTTTCACCCTGTTATCACATAAGAATAGTATTTGAATCCAAACCAAATTAATTCCTAACTAATTAGCAAAGGCATTCGCCTTTTCTTCACTGCAATGTTTTAGGTCAAACCCTCAGGGAATTATCTGGCAATTCTGTGCTCCAGACTAAGGTAGCAACATACCTGCACAGGGAGCTATTTTGCTGGGACTGAATAGACACAATCAGGAATTGCACTGGTAAGTGACACATTACTCTGAATCCCTATGCTACAGACCCTGCCAAAAGTGGATCAAGCCATTATGGTGTTCACCTTGCTGCTGCTGAGGCTTCTGCTGGGTTAATTCACTTGGCAGCATCAGAAGAGTAAGCTATTAGGCAGGGCTGCCTTGCAACATTCAAGCATCGGCCACTCTGCTGTATGGCTCTCTTAGTGCTGTCCAGTGATCATACTCTGCCCCTTTTTCTATTGTGTGAAGCATGAACAGGAGAAAATCATGTTGGAACAGTCAGCAGATGTGTTCAGCAGGACTGCAACAGCTGCTCTATGCAACAGCATTCTTTGAGCCATGGCACTGATATGAAAAAGGACCTGCATGAGTCATTCCTTTTTGTTTGTTGGTTTTTTTAATACTAAAATTGTAACCTGATAATGAAGCAGTACAGTTATAGACTTTGCTCTTTCTTACAGCTCTGTATGAAGTCTCCTGTTGTGACCCTCTTCATGAGTCTCACACCTAGGTAATATCTAAGTGGCTACCATGCAGTGGATGAAATGAGAAATACAATCTTTTAATGAGCACCTTTTAATCTTTTAATGATATATTTGTCATCATAATTATGTGGGTACATAACTGAAAATGTTAGGTTTATTTGTTGCCTTCAGGTGATCTACCACAAAAAAATCTTTTGAGAGATTTCCAAGTTTATATATGAGATTTAGGTATGTGAGAGAGATACCTGTAAGATAAATTATTTAATAGAGTCATTTAAACCACTTTTTCTTAGAACAGAATCTTTCTACTCTCTGCAGTTAAATAACATGACAGGTTGCCCAGAGCAGTTGAACTATGTGAATCCTCTGGAGTCCTGTGTTATTGGCTTCCCAAGGCTCCCCAGATTCCAGATTCTCTTTTAGTCCACTGCAATGCTCAGCAACACATCTGTATATTCTTTACAAGGCACTGGACAAATATTCGAAAACAAAAGGTTAAAGTAAGGCAGTAAGAACACTGTTACATTTATAGGGGTTTTGTTGTTGTGGGTCTTGTCTTTTTTTTCTATAAGCTTCTGACTGTAATTATCAGTACTGAAAATTTTACATTATACTAATTTTTTCCCATCTCAGCATGAAGAAATATGACTTTTTAATTGGCCCTACTGTTGCGTGTCAGACTAATTTAAGGGTTGCCAGCTTGTTTCACAGCTACGTACACGAGGAAATAAAAGCAGGTGTCAAGACAAACAGGTTGGTTTGACCAGCTATTCCTCTCCAGGGACAAGGCTGCCTACTAAATTAGCATAGGTATAAAATAATGTTTTATCTAAGTTGCCAAAATCTGAGATATGATTCTGTTATATAAAACACAGTCTCGCCCTTACCCTCCCACTCCATTTTCACAGCATATCAACATTTCTAACACATTTAGCATAACAAGTACTGCCATTTTAAGTGCAAAACCAGTTCTGTAGTCTTAAAGGTACTCAGGCTCAGACTTTCTAGAATTAATAGGAGACACACTGGAGAGTATCTGCTGAAATGTAATAGGTGCATTGAAAAACACTGGGCCCCACTCTGTCTACTAAACACTGCCTAAAAAATACTGGGAAATTTTGGTTGTTTTGACAAGACACACTACCAAACTCTCATCACATGTTATTTTAAAACCAATCTTAATTATAGTTACTGTGAACTACTATACCCCACCTGCCATTATACACACACAGAAAACAAGGGACTGGTCTAGGACTGTCACAGGACTGTCTCTCAATAAGCAACACGAGCCAGATGAACGACATTTTTCCTACTTTGCATACTCTTCTGTAGGTAACTTGACAGTTTTTTCTTACTGCATTTTTGTAACAAGGAGTTTCTGTGTCACAGACATATTTTCTTTCTTCAAGCCAGAGTAAAAAAATGTAAGCTCAGCTCTCTATTGCCAAACACAACAGATGTCAGAGTACAAACTTAGCACTGGCTGGAGCCACTGGCATTTTGTCTGGATAATATCGCAATGAATTCAGGCAACCAGATGTATCTGTCTGGCATTTGTGAACTGCTGTGTCAGTGGGGATGCCAGGGTTTAACACTGATCTAGAACTAGGCACAAGGGAGAAACACAGAGATGAAGTTCTAAAAAGCAGTCCTGAAATGACAAAGGTGTAAATTCTCAGCAGTCCTCGCAGGAGCAGAGGGTTAAGCAACACACCAAATCTTACCTCAGTAACTTTAAATGTTAATAGTGAGATGTATCATTTGAAAGCAGATGCCAAAGTGCAGAGATGATTTCCCTTGTTAGAAGAATAATTTCTTTCAAGAGCTCAACCCACAGGGAGTGTTATCTTGACTCCCCAGGTTCCTTACTAACGCTGAAATTGCTCTTTTCTACCTACAAAGACACAACTGTGAGGATTTTGGCCACCTTGATGAGTTCCCTAGCTTGCTGCTTCTCAGATGAGAAGTTTACAAAAATTCAGTTTTTGAATGGTGAGATGCTTTTATATTGTTGCATTTTAAGACACAGGAGATTCCTACCTGGTATGTTTCTACGGGCTTTGTTTCCATGTTCAGATCCCAAACCTTGACAGTGAGGTAATCTCTTGTTAGCATGTATCTACCGCTGTGACTGAATTTGACATCTGACACTGAAGATATAATTTCTGAAAAAAATGATCTGTTGCTGGGGTCTTCTGGTTCTTCATAAACTGTTCAAAGAAAAAGAAGCAAGAGACAAATTAGAATTATATAAAAAAATGCTCTGTTGTACAACCTGAAGTGTGCGCTTCCTGTGAAATACGTAATTCAATCTACCAAGGAACATAATATAGAACTAATTATATGCCCAGCACTTAATGTATTCTTTTAACTTTATATAAAAATACAAACTGTAAGCTTTAAATACTATATTAATTAATGTTATAGCTATGGACTCAAAGCATCACTTGGGGAAATTATGTAAATACTCCAGTCAGTTGACTACAGATACCTATAGCAAGGCAGTTCATCTATGGTCATCCTTTCCAGGATCCGCACATCCTGTTTCCTGATATTACCAAAATTCAGGTGTCCCCATCACATGAGAGGTGTACCTATGGTCCCACAACAGTCCTGGCATCCCTGGTAAGGTTGGTTACTCGAAGCCTGCCCTGGTTGTCAGAACCAGCTGGCCAGGCTGCAGGATACTCATCAGTCATATCTGAAGGCGTCTGAGACTAAACACGAGAATTTTAGAAAGCAATTGCAAATTGCAATTACCTCTTCCTGGGAGGTGAGCAGAAAATAGACAGAGATTTACCACGTGGATGCAGGAACTACATAATTGACGTGCAATTGCTGACAGTTCTGGAAAGCACTAAACTCCCTGACTGTTTGTGGTTCTGTGTGATCTGACAAGGAAGGAGATCATGGAACACTGCTTATAGTACTTCCATACATGAAAATCCCACTCTTGTAAGCTAGGAGATTGGTCATCCCTGTTCAACTGCACATAAAAATGATCCTGGATGACTCTAACCCTGCTTACCAGGTTCCCAGAGCTCTGTTGTCTTTCTGCAGGTATCTGTGGCCCTGTGATTCAAATGACCTTATATGGGGAACTTTAGTAGAAAGTCAGACCTTCGGGGTCTTGGTTTTCAACCAAATCAGTAGGTTTTTGGGACTTATACCTAAAATATTCTTTGAAAACTGTGATGAGAGACAAAAACACCTGAAAGTAGAACACCTTTTTACTGTCAGTCAGAATAAAGTTTTTTGTATAGTCCACTGGAACATTCCTCTCTCAATTAATTTATCTCTGACTATGATTCAGACTGTTGGAAGCAATGAGGTTAGTTTCCATCAGGGGAAATAATGTTCTGCTGAAAGTTAAGGGTGAGTACGTGGGTGAAGTATGTGGGGTAATGCAAAAAATTATGGGCAATTTGCTTTGGGGGTGGGCAGTGGAATGCAGCCAGGCATGCACATGGGAAGAAAGTCTATATTTAAACATGCACCACACATCTAAACTGTAATTAACTACTTCAAAAAGAGGGGAAAAAACTTCTTTTCAGACAGATTGTAAACGAACAACTTTAAATAGCTCTTTAAAAATTTGCCTAGACATTCTGCAAAGGCAGGTATTTTGTAATTATCCTGTCAGATTTTCAATAGATGTCTGATGAGCAGAAAGCAATTATCATTTCTCATACCTCTTCCCTTTAATCTGTCCAAACTATGTACTTGGCTGGCAGGAATTTCATCCTCCTAATTATGATGTGAAGGTGCTATTAAAATCAGGAAAGAAAAAAACAAAACCCACACTAACTGAACTACACCTTCATTTATAGCTTAGATATATTTTCTTGGCTCTATGTGGCTTATCCAACTCCCAGTGATCAGAAGAGGAGTAATATTTGTACCTGGATACTCTGTATTTTGTTAATTAATGAGATTAAACCATTTATTTCATCCGTTATCTGCCCTGTTTATTGCTTTTCTATCCTTACCATATTAAGTATTAGAAAGACTTAGATTAATTAACTGTGGAAACTAACAGAGGCATGAAAGCCTCATATCACTACAGAAAGAAAGATATCAGTAAAAATGTTAGTAGCAGTAATTATTTGCAGATAGTTCCTATAGTCAGCATAACCAATACAAGAAAATTGTTACAGGAAACTAAGGAGCAGCTCCCAGTAAAAGAAGAGAAAGATTAGCAACTACCAGCATCTGCCTGAGCAACAAGAACAAGGCATTAACCTCAGGAAATGAAGGTGAGAGATAGTGTTCATGGGAGTTAGCTATTTCTGGTTTAGCGTCAACATAAGGTTATGCACACACTGCAAAACAGCATAGTCTTCATTCAGTTTGGCTAATATGAGCTGAATAATTGGAGACAGAACAGCAGTGACAGCCATGTGACTTGGACTTCAGTTAAGGAAAGCAATTCAAATTCAACCTTGGCCTCTCCAAGCTGATAGGAATAAAACATGGATCTGTCCCACTGTTTGCAAAAACAGGTTTTGACAGCCTGCACCGAAAACATATTTTCTATTCATTACAGTTCAGACTTATCTTTTGGAGGCCGCTCTCATGCCAGGGAGCAATCAGTGCCCAAAACACGAGACTTCAAATCTAGCTTATTTTTCTGTAGCAAAATAAATCTTGCTAGACCAAGACTTGCAATCTGAACTTTACTGAGATACAACTACAGATTCAATTATACTCTTTGATTAATTTCTTCATTAATTTTAAATAACTAATATTTGTCATAAAAAAAGGGTATTTAACTTTCATTAATATTGTTCTTGATAATGGTCACAGTGCTAATTATGTGAAAGACAAAGTTACTTGTCTAGCTATCTAATGAACACAGAAACCACAAATGGTGTGATGCGCTGAGCTTTCACATGACACTTGCTCAGACTTACATATGACCTTGATGACAGGCCTCTAGAATAGAGAAACATCATGGGATTACAGAGAGAAGTGGAACATATTTCTGAGTACAGCCAATGTTTAAAGAGGAACCTCCAAGGAAGACATTGTTCCCGCCCCTTACCCTACCAGCAGATACATGGGTAAACTGAGAAGTCTGCCTATGGAAGTAAAAATTTTCCTTTCTGCATGGCTTCCTGCTCACAAGTTGAAAACCCCAGTAGCTTTTCACAGAAGTCCAGATTTTGTAGAGAAGGATGGGTTGGTTGAAAGATACTTGCCAGAGCACTGTTTTCCTGAATCCTGAAGAAAATCTGCAGCATAAAAATATGTTGCTTCCTTCTCAAAAGAAACTGCCATCTGCTGAGAAGCAAACTTCTCTCTCATAAAGAATACTGTTTCCTTGTGTGTTCCTTGAATTTCTCTTATCTAAGGTATGCATGGAGACTTTCCTTAGAATCAATAGATAGGAAAGGCATCTCTAATGTGTGCATTTATCATGCAGAAACAGATGCAGATATCTGAAGTTAAAAAAAAAAAAAAGGCCAGGAACAGCAAGAGTGGGTGGGAAGGTCCACCTCACTCAGCTTCACTGGCCAAAAGAATGCAGATGCCTTGGGCAGTAGCTAAAAGAAGTGTGGTGCACACACTACTAATACCCTTGTGGTTCTCATTGAGATGCACTCTGGGGGTCACAGGTGCTGCCATTGCAATATCCTATTCATACTGGCCTGATTCCACATGCTTGAAAGTGATACACTTTGGACAAGATACATCCAACAAAGAAAACAAAAAAACAAGCCCAAGTAATTTTCAAGTTCAATTCTAAACAAGTAGCTGGGCAGAGCTTTAATCATAGCAGGGTGTAAATTCTGGCATATGTGAACTTTAAAAAATATTAAAAATAACGCTAAAAATGTCTTATATGGTGGGTGCAGTCTCACAAAGTGATATAGCATACAAAATCTTGTATTCCTCCCAAAATCATCACAAGATGGAGTATGCACAATTTTCTACATTACAGTATATGACCTTGGGTAATGCCTTGGCTGAATTTTGAATATTCCTTCTGCTTCTCCTTTTTCTCTTACCTTCACTCTTTTGCCTGGATGAAATAAAAACACAAGCACTCACAGCACTGTCACAACACAGATGGTTCCAAAATACAAATAAAAATAATGTTTTTAATAAAAACACAAAGAAGAATTATCTATTTAAAGGGAAAGCAATATAGCACCTGAAATAAATGGGGCAGGAGTTAGGAAACCTAGCTTTCTAATGCAGTGAAAGCTTATTTAGAGCTGCTTCTTATTATTGGCCTGAATTTTTAAATATATAATGGATTGATGGGATGAAGGACATGCCAACTGTGTGCAGATACACAAAACTCTCACTGATTTTAAAAGACAGAAACATAGGGTCTAAGCTTTGGCAAATTTTTTTTATCATGGCCTGAGCATCTGGCCATGCATAGTAATTCATAATTTACTATGAATTATCAGTAAAAACTAAGATAAACAAAGAACGAGTGAGGGAGAAGACAATGATAATGTTGTGTACTCCCTTAAGGTATAAAGATAAGAACCTTGGAAATTTCTGCTACTGATGACTAAAAGCAGAACTACAGATCAAACCAACTTTTTGCTATTACAAAGCTGAATATATTTTAAAAAAAAAGGCAAAAATAAATTATGTTTATATATATTGCACATATGATTATCTAGGGGGAAAAAAACAAAGCGAGGGAAAACTTGAAGATGAACGCTTAACAGCTCCACATATCTGATGAGAAATACCATCGGTCATATGATAAAATTATAGACAGCCTTAAAAAGTCATTCTCTCTACCTGAAAAAAAACCCCTATTTTCTTTCTACTTATGAACAAGTAATAACTTATTAAAGCATTTTTTTTCCTAAAGGACAATGTTCATATTTTGTATCCTGTCCTCAGAACTTCTGTTTTTATAGCATTTAAGTGTTGTTACTTAGATTTAAATCCTTGGAAATCCTCCACCATGAAATAACTCTCTCTACCTCAAAAGACAGCTAATGAATATACAAAATCATCCAGTTCCTGTTAAGGGTCACAGCTACAAATGGGTGAAGACAGTTTTGGTAACAGTGAAACAAGAGGCAGTGGGGTTACTAAGGTGGAAGAGGACCACAGAAGCCAGGGCCAACAAAGATGCTTGAACAAGAGGGGGAGAATAATTTTCATTTTTATTATATAAGCAAGCAAACAGTCTGCAGCTAGACTGAATTAAGAACTTATTACAGATTACACAGGTATACAAACAACAGGTGTATTTCAGCTGGACCTGGAAATACTGATGGTGGATCAAGTAACCCTTCAGTGGGCTTTAAGGTTCATAAACACATAAAACAGATGCAGTCCCAGGCCAACCAACTTATGATTTAAACTAAGTCCCTATTTAATTCCAGATCCCAAATGGAAATGGCTGCAATTCCCAATTAAAATGTACTGGAAAACAGTACTTTGAAATGAAATTGGACCCATCTTGACTAGCCACAGTTACTTGCAAAAGGAACAAGAACCAATATTGCTTTCCCGATAGCTGATAAATAAAAAATGTTAACTATTCTTTTTTTCTGGAATACATGGTTATTCTACTTCAATGTTTCACACAAAACATGATCCTAAGCTAAAAGTCTTACTAATTATTTAACTATAATATTTTTAGATGGCAAATTAGTACCATTCTCAGATCAGCTGCCATTTGCTCCATCACATATATTTCATCAAATTTAGTATAAAAAAACTGAACTAAATTTCACTTGAACGCATATAAAAATACTAATCTTATTCTTTTTTTTCAAGCATATGACACTTGTTGCTATCCTTCAACATATAAAGCACTTTTTTGGTGCCAATTAATTCAAAGATATGCTTACATCTTGAGCTAAGTGTAGTTCTGGACTTATCTCTAACGTGACAGAGATCTCAAGAAGACAGAGAAATGGGCAATAAAAATGACCAGAAGTACAACATTCCTTCCATGCAGGGAATGACTAAATAGACTGGGGTCTCTCAGCCTAGGAAAGACTGAGGGGTTTGTAATTAAGAGTGGCATGGAAAGGATGAATAGGGAACGACAGTTCACTTTGTACACTGTCTCTTCCAATCGACAAGTAGGGGTCGCCACAAGAAACCAGGAAATGGTAAGGAGAGAGCAGATGGTTCTTCATACCACGCCTAATTAAGCTACTAAAGACTTTATTGAAAGATATTGTGAATGGTAAAAAATATACTCAGGTTCAAAGGTAAGTGTAGAAATTAAAAAAACCCAAACCCTGAACATCCATTTCAGTATTGTTAAATGCAGTAAATTCATTCTCACTAACGTCCGTGAAGCTCAAGTTTCCAACTGCATATTGCAGAGGCTAAAGATTATATATACACTTGCTCTGTTCTTGTATTTTCTGTTGATGTTGCTACTGCCCACTACCAGAGCCAGAACGCTGGGCCAGAAGGACCAGGTATAGTTACTAATATGCACTGTTTAAAATCTATTTTAGGATTTCATGCAAAAGAGTTCCTGAGTTCATTCTAAGTGAATAAATCCCAACTGCAAGTTCCCTTTGAAATTCATGGTCTCTTTATGCCTTTTATCTTCATTATTCATGATAATAATTTGATTTACCAGGATTATTTACTCTATCTTTCACTATCTCTGAATGTTTTATTGTTTTCTATTAAGCCAATCCACTCATATATTCATCTCCTTCAGAAATTCTCTTTCAATAACAGAATTATCTGCTAATATGACAATCTTGTCTTCTTGGTCTACACTGTTTAATATGATTATACACATGTGGGAATTTTTTGAATGTGCTTTCATAAGCAATGTAAAACACAATTACTTTGTAAGACACCTTTATTTAAAAATTTATATTACTGTCGCCTGTGGTTGCTTATCCTGTTTTAAACTGAAAAAGCAGAATCTTTTTACATTTCAATTTTCTGCTTGTTTTTATATAATTCAGAGGGCACTTCTTTGTGCCCCGGTCACTTACACATCATTTTTCTTCTTTTACTCAGAGCAAATTTCTGAAGCTACCTCCACACCACAAGACTGAAATTCCACCTACCACAAAGCATTCCTTTATCCAGTGACCCAATATTAAAACTAGGCTTCTCATCAATACCTCTAGAGAGCATGGCTTTTAAAAGTGGAGCCTCAAATCAATATTTAAGAATCTGTTTTACCATCTGCAGTGAGTTGCTGCAGCTTGTCGCAAACCACAAGGGACAGTGCATTAGTGCTGAAAGGCAAAGCCAGATCAATAGCTAAAGATCAGTGGGTGGGAGCTTCACTACAGAGTTGCTTAGATTAATGTAACTTTGCCAGTGAGTTTGTTAATAAAGAGAAATGGTGCTAAAGAGAGCAAGGAAGTGAAAAAAACCACAAGCGCAATCTAGAAGATCAAGGCTCTTTAAACCTCGGTCTCACAAAGACTTATGTGCATATTTAATGTCACGTGTTGTGAGCAATCCCATGGAATTAATGGGACATAAAACTACTACTCCTCTACAGCCAAATTCACGCGTAAGTCTTCCTGATCTTGATATGTAAGATTAATGGTGAGTTTTTTCTCCCCCAGTGAAACAAAATCTTGAACATTGGTTTCATGAGACATTGAAAAGCGGTATTTGTTGCTATTAAAAAAATTAGGCAAAGAAGACAGGAATTTTAATAGACTGAATAATTAAATCAATCTTAGAGCAGTTATTTGCTTTATCTGTGTGTAGCTGGGGGAGAGGGGTTAAAGAAACACCTTTTCAATCATAAATCATTTACCATTGCTTCAGGCTTTTCTCTTTCCTCCTTCTATTTGATAGCTAGAAGTATATAAATCAGCTTTTTTTCTACCTCTGATTTAACATACTTTGCACAACTGAAGGAAATACTACATAGACATAACTGCATTTCTGTAGAAACATTTTTGAATTTACATTAGCCATGTTTTAAATGTCTTTATTATACATTCATCCAAACTGAGCAGAATGGAAGGTTTGGAGTCCATACTAATGGCACAATGGATTCCTGCACAAGGAAGGATCTATTCCAGGATCTAGTTTACCGTGCATGAAATTGTAGTAACAGATCTTTAGTGACACTCATAATTAAAGAATTATCAGGATATGGGCACATTTTTTCACTGGGGATACAAAACCAGCAATGAATATATGCCTTTGTAGTGCATATGTATGCCTTTAAAAATAAATCCAGAAAATTAGGATAGGAAGAACAAGACTTCATCAAAGCACAGAGTCAAATAATTTTGGAAGCTTGGGTAAATTTCACTCCTGTCACATGAAACCTTGCTGATTCTGCCTGAAGTGGACATCACTTGGACAGTGGTCTCTCAGTGTACAAAGGGAGAATGGTGATTGTCCCTCTCTCTCAGATGATAAGTCGACATGAGACCAGATGCAGAAATAAAAAGCGTATTTTAGATGTAAAGCTCACATAGAAGATAAACAAGTTGTCCCTTTTTCAGTCAGACAATAAGCATCATTCATTTGGAAAGGTCAATATTAATTAGCAAATCCAGCAGGGATAGTCTGTCACAGGCTTTTTTGTGCTTCTGGTTGTTCTCTGTTGCAAATGAAAGATAATCCATATTCAGTCAGAGGTCTGAAAGCTGTCTTGTCCCTGAAATTCCAACCTGCTTTAAACAACAGGTAAATATAATTAATTAATTTTAAAAATTCAACATGTTCAAGTAGATTATCCTTGATTTCTGTCTTGGCTGCTTCCACAGTTCTGAATTCTTTAAAATCAAAGGTAATCTCAAAAAAGCCTAGCCTAACCCAATTGAGTTACATGCCAGACTGACAGGACAGTGGTATTTATCCTTGGGGAAGGGCTGGCGTTTTTTTCATGCCTGAATTTCAAACAAAAATGTGGAAGAGGACTGAATGAAAAAAACGCCACCATTATCTTTGGGTGGCATCTCTAAGTCACAAACCAAACACAAAATTCACTGTGCATTGCTCCCAAGACCATTTTATATTTTTAAGATACTGATTGTTCAGCCCATGGAATTGGGATGCTTTGCCCAGGTGGGATGCTTTGCTTCTTTCAGGGAGAGGCCAGAGAAGACAGCTGTTAGGATCATCACCTATAAACACTTCTTTGGTCAAAGGGAGGGGGCCTCTAAATGGCTTCTCTTACAGACTCCAATTTCAGGAGCTTGTGAAGTCTGTCTAGAGGACAAAAAGCATGAATGGTGACAGAGGCTAATGCTATACAACCCCAAAATCTGTATTTTAAAGATCACCATGGCACACAGAGCAATCAACTTGAAACTGTAGCTCCTCTTTCCTTGAAGTATGTTGTTGTAAATTTTGCACATGAGTAATGGATAATTAGAAATAGGGTTTTAGTCTACAAATACATATTAAGAAATGAATAATAAAAAACCCTTAAAGCAACATACGGCATTTAAACAGATTACTACTTCTGAAGTATGCAATGACTTTAAGATATTAAGGCTATTACATGAAATATCAACAGGAGTTATACTCTTGAGTGACTTAAATTTCCATATTGCATAACTATACACTTAATATTTACCACTTAATAATGTTTTTAATAATTCTGATGAACTACTGAAAAAGCTCTTCATTTTTTTCTGATTTACATGCTCAAGCACAGTTTTCTTTAGCTGACTGCTTTATTACATGATTTGTTGAAACAGCCATATGTACCCATCTAGCCTACAAGCTGTTTGGAAGAATGATATTAACTCCAAACACATTTATAAGGGGCTCTGAACATAATATTAGCAAGAAAAACTCAAAACCAAATTAGCAACTATTTCTTAATTGAACAATTGCATATTATATTGCTGTAATGCAACAGGATCCTTATGCTTGTCTTCTGTGTCATCTGAATCCCTTGCATGAGAATTTATGGAATTTGTGGTGGGTAATTCTATTATTTTCTGTGTTCCTAGCTGACTGCTCTAACAGTGATACTTTTGCTGCTGCCACAGATTTCCCTATACTGCCTTTTTTCTACACTGCATTACCATGAGTTTTGCCTGTATAATGTCTTACAGGCAATCTTTGGGTTTTTGGGCAAATACATTATTTAGGTGAAATGTTCCATATTATTTCAATTAATCCCTATTTCTTGCTGCTTGAGTCTGACTTTCATATCTGTTTTAAATCTTTACCTCTAATGCTGTAGACTGGAAGAACAGCTTCTTCCTTATTCCCACCCCTCTAACATTCTAAATAGGCAGGGACATGCACCCCTCTTGGCACCTCCTCTCCTGAACATTTTTGATGGCATCCTCTCCCACTACTTTCAAAGTCTGATAATAACACAGAACAGCACTATGTGTGTACCTGCCCTGTGGTTACAGGCTGGGCTTTCTCCAATATACATTTGCTATGGCCACACAAGACTTTCTTCTGATACTTGCTCAGCATTGCATGATCTATTATAGAGCTGCTATAAGAAGCAGTTTACAGTAGTCTATTAAAAACACAACACATTTTATCATAGCTTATCAGTATCTCAATGACCATTTAAAATTCAACTACTGACCTGATATTCTTTCAATGCTTTATGAATAATTTGGTGGTCTGAGATAATTTTTCTAAGGGACAGAGATCCCCACTACATCTCATCACACGAATTGTTTGCTTGCTAATAAATCTCAGCATAGGCATCAGGGATGAGTACGTACTCGTCTCATCCAGGTCAGAGCCATGAGGATTTATAAGGGAAACCTTGCAGGGCTCCTGTCACTAATGCTGAAAAGAGAGATTTTGCCACTGAGTTTAGCAAACCAGAAATCTTCAAGACACTGTAATTTATTAACATCCCATGTCAGTTCACTTCCACCACAGATATTAGTACATAATTTATTTTTACAGTGTGGCACAGTAATTATTCATGGCACTCTCTAAGCTTGTATAAATGGAAGGGCCCTTTCTCCCGAGGGCTGCAATGGACTTTATCACAGCTATAGAGATCTGAATAAAACCTAGAAGTTCACAACATATGCTCATCATCCAGGTATTTTTTAAAGTTTTACGCTGGATCTTTTATCCCCAAAAATATGTACATCTATTATGTTCTCAGAACAGTATCTGAAACGCAACACAAAGTGATACCAAACAGAGCTGAGGAAGTAAGAATGCATGGCAGAACACGAGGGTTTACAGTGACTCCAGTTGTAGTGTTTTGGTTTAGAAGTGAAGTCAGTTATGGGGAAAGACTGAAAGACGAGCCGAGCTAGGAGAGCAGGGTACTCATCATGCATATGTACCATATGTAAATTTAGCTACTGTAAAGAAGAATCGGACACACAGTGAAGGTACTAGAGAGACAATAATGTAAATAACTTGATTTCGCAGACTGATTGGGTTTTATGATATATCCTTCTGGGCTGCTGTGGGCTTTATAAAATTAGCTTTCCTTGCCTCTGAGAGCTATACTCAAAACTCCAATCAGCAGTACATGGGCCTACTCTTTTAACACTTTGGAAGTTCTACCATTGCTTATTAATGTTGTGCTGTACACGCTCAGCTTCTCAATGAGCTTGACTTGAGTTCAGTGCAGCAATGCTACATTAAATGGCTATTTTCTAACTCATAGATCTGGAAAATGGGGTTTAATCAATGACCATTAGACCTTGCGCTCCCTTCTGGCATAAAATGCCTTCTTTCATCCAGGGTTACTGTATTGTGGCTTTAATAAGTTGTGATTGGCATTTGGCAATGAGTTACAGGGGAATGGAGGCCTTATTAACAGGAAGAAATGAAGGTACTACAGAACAAAACAATTAAGTGGGACAGGATAACCCACAGCATTGTGTCACTGTGTCATGCTTATATTTCACTTCATGGTATTGAATTCCCCCTACAAGTACAACGAGATACAGCTAACAAAGGTAGAACACTTCTCTGCTTAGGAAATTGTCCTTGAAGGTTATTTTCTATAATTGGAGACCACATCCTAAGAGGTTCTGAGCATGCACACTTCTCCTTACAGCCAAAAGGCCTAGTCATAGGCTCTTTACTACATTTACTTCAGTTTAAAAAATAGCTGGTGTGCTAAATCTGTGCCCCACTTCTCTCTCACTTAAATATTCAAATGCTTTCTCCTCCCTTTCTGCCCCTACTAATAAGATCTGCCTACCTCAAAAAGGTTCAAGTAGGCACTGAGTGACATAAAACCTCTTATGTGCTCTTGCACCAAGAGAATTTCTCCTGAATTTCCTTCCAATGTTTCAAATGGAAGCCCCAGTCTAGGGGGTGACTAAAGCAGAGCCACCACAGTTGATTCCTTAGGTTCTCAGCTCCTCAGAGGAACCAACCACACAATACAATGCCTTTATCTCAGCATTTATCATTTGCACAAAGTGAAGTGCCCAGGCTTCCAGATTACTGATGAACCATAGTCTGTCTTCCCTAGAACATAAAGAGCTGATAGTAAGACATTATGAACGTGCATTTTCCTTCAACCTTTACTTTGAGAAAAACATTCAACATTTTGCTTCCTTATTCTTATGTAGGTTTCAGATACGAACTGTTGTGAATTGGTGGTTCATATCAAAGTTTCACAGACTACATGAAATCACTTAGGACAGATGACACCTTCTATACCAAAACAGTAACTTTTTCTTCTCTTTTTTTTCCTCTTCAATATTACTTACTGCATTTCCCCTGAATCTGTTCAGGCACGTTTTTGAAAAAATACATATTAGGGAATGCAGGACTACATTTTTAGGTAGGACACTGATACTTCTTAATCCATGAAAATGGATTCAAAATTTTGAAGGCAGTTTGACAATCAAAATTTACTTGCTGCAATACTCAGAACAGGTGTTGTGTATTCCAAACACTATGCTCATCTACTTAAATACTGCCCCCACCCTCTTTGATTTGTTAGGAATCCTCTTTCTTTTGCTAGAGAGTTCTGGGTTCTTCACTGATCCCTGCAATAAGAACTATAAAGACAACCAGTCACAGATATGACTCTTATCAAGTTCACAGCTAATACTTGTACAGATAAAAAAAATTTTCTTCCTTTCGCTGTTTTCCAATGTGCCTGCAAACGAGAAACTAATACACTGGTGTTTGTACACATCTACATGCTGTCCATGAATAAGACGACTTTAATGACATCTGGGGTTCAATGAAGCAAGGACTTACGCTTGGAATGTTTGTCACAGAGAGCCGATGCCCTCATGTCGCAGAGTCTCAGGGATCCTTTGCTGCTGCTGTAGACAAAGAGATTGCAGTGGTGGGGATGGAACTCAGAGGCTGTGATCACTTCCGTCAGGTCCTCCATATTGGCTGGCTTTATATCTACAATGTCTGAATGGAAGTTTCATCAAGGAAAATGCAGTTGTCTGCAGGTAAACCACAATTCTTACTGCCTCCTCGAAGGAAGTATGTAAATGTGCACACATGAAACACTTTTAGGTAAAAACATACTCGTTTGGCAGTAGTGCAGTTTTACATTTCCGTACCTGCCCCACTTACACCAAACTTAAAGACCAACATCAAACTCAAAGTCTGCATGGTTTTACAGCAGATGCCATTAGCAGGTCAACATTTGTCCATGCTGTGCAAAGACATCAAAGAAACAGTATTCCAGGGATACAGAATTCTCACCTTCATTGAAACTAACAGAGCATGTAGCTATATCTCCTGCATTTGCTATTGAATCATTGCTCTATCCCAGATAACACCGACTGATAGGGAACAATGTACAGCTCAGGTCTGCTCATTCCAGCAAAGGCTCACTGGCTTTTATGATTAAGCAACTTAAGCTAAAAAAATACAAGTAGTTTAACTTAAAAGCCTCAAAAAAGGTACTTTTTTTGCAAAGGCTCATGGAAAACACAGAAGCATTTATGGAAATGGTTTTGGGTGAATACATACTAATACAATTTGTTCAAAAACAAACTCTGCACAGTATTAGGTTTGCCATTTGAATACTTACAAAAGAAGTTACTGAAATGGCATTCTTAGGTTTTTATGTAAACGATGCTCATTACTGAAATCAATATGAATTTCTGTGACTGAGAATTGTACATTTGAATCATTTAAGTGAACATTATCGGGACCAAAAATACATCAAAGATCAAGTTTCTCAAAAACAAACCTGTCGGTTAGATCACCAAAGAACATCCACATGAAGTACAGCTCACATGGTGCCTCTCCGACACTTGCGTCTCTGTGGCAGGTATATATTACCTGATTAGCATGTATTTGGAGGAGAAGGCCAGCCTGTGGAAGACTGCTTATAAAGAAAAGAATGAAAGAGTCCCATGAGGGGGCTGTAAGAAAGCAGTAGATACAGAAGCATAAAATGAAAGAAGGATATATATGTAAAGTAGTACATTTAAATAAGATTGTACATTTTCACATGGCCCTCAGCAATCTGCTGTAGATAAGCCATCCAAATGTTAACAAATCCTTCGAACAAGAAGAAGAGTAACATTACCCTATTTTACTGATGAGGCTGTGAGAGAAGCAATACAGGATTTGCATAAGATCACACGGGAAATGCATGACAGAACAAACCCAGATCTACTGAATCCCAGTTCAGTGCCCTAAACACAAATCATCTCAGTGCTTGGATTCCCCGAACATAAAATTTGAATCAGCTGACATTCAAAATTTAAGCATCTCAGAGGATAAGATAAATGAGAAAATCTGTTTTATTGATGGCAAGAGAAATCATATATTGTGGTATTAAGCCTGTTTCTGTTCCCACTGTGCCCACTTCTGAAATGGAAGACCTTTGATTGATTTCTGTGGGAATGGGGCACTGTCTATCACCACCTTTGCACTCTATACTTTGATCTTTCCCAAAAATGCAGGTCCAAGACACTATAATGAAATAATACAACATATTCAGAGATAAATATCTTGATGACTTTGCATCACACTGTTGTGTCTTTTTTTTTAACACCAAGGAAAATATCAGCAAAACTATTAATATCTTATGACATTTAATAACAACTGGGAATGAATTAATGTTGCATTTTAACTGCATTCCTACTTGTTTGTACTATCATACTTGCATTCATCTCCAAGAATCCATCATGATTAACATTAGCGCAATAAATGTTAAGATGGAAAAACATTGATTTACCTCCTTTATAAAGCATCACTAAACATTCTTGAAAATCAACAGAAAAAAATAACGTTTATTCAGCTATTTATATTTGGTGAATCTGTCTCAAGAAATATTTTTAAGTAAAAGCAATTGCTTTCAGAGATTGAATTGCTTTCTGGGGTTCAGAGAAATTACAGTAACTCAATAAAAGAATTTTACCTCTCAGTAGAGAGACGAATAATTGCTGAGTGATGAAAAAGATATAAAATATAAATAGAGTATGTGAAACAGTCATGGCAAGTATCATTTTTCTGAATGTTGAAGACACTATTGATGAATTTCCCTTCATTGTGCAAAATGAACAAACCTATGTTGAATAATGAAATTAAATATTCCATTCTCCTGCCAGAAAAGCAGAAAATACTTGAAACAGACTGCATTTCCAGATGTGATCTAAATCTCCACTGAGAAAGAACCTCATTGCCTACTGAGGATCACAGTAAAAATGCACCACTGAAAATTCATCATCTCGTTAGATTTAGAAAAATTAAAACAATAACACTGCATTGAAGTAAACAATCAAGGGAATGGAGAGTTGCAGAAGAGATTTACCCCAAATGCATTTGTAGTAATAGATGGAAAAACAGCCTTTGTTTTGACAGCTACAGAACCCAATATATCAAAAGAATAATATGTCACACAAAGGAACATTTTCCTTCTCTCATGATTTTTGCCATGTATTTGAAAACAATCAAGTACAGCTTGACATGTGATGTGCGGAAACTGTATTTAAACTAGCATGACATGGTAAGGGCAAGCATCTCCCATGAGACATTTCTCATTTCTACTTTTCTATCTTCCCTTTGTGTCTTTTTCTTCCTTTTAAGCACAATGTTGCATGGCAGGAAAAAAATAAATTAAAAAAAAAAATTGGACCAGACAGTGTGCTTCAGAAACAGGCCCTTTGGTGAACTTGAAAAGCTCAAAGTAGAGGGAATCTGGCAGAAACTGATTAAATTAAAATTCCACTGCTACAGAGAAAAGCATTCTAATGGCATAAATCTGTAGAGTTGTCTCCTACACTATTGTCTTCCTCTGCAATTGGAAGGATGGAAGGACATCTTGAGTGGGGCACGGTCCCTCTCCCCCAGTTCACTCACCTCTGAAATACCAGTCACATCTGACTCCTGTTGTAAATCTGGTTCATTTTCAGAGTATAGACAAAACAACTAAGACCAAAGCCATCCAAGACAGAAAGAACAGAGGGTTCAGTTCACCACTGGCAGTGTACTAGGATATAATTCTGTTGTCCTGTAAAACTTGGTGTTCCTGTGCATGAACAGGGTAGGAATTTCCCCTAAGAAAATGAAAAAGATTTTCATGCTGCTTTGACTCACACATGTTTGTCAAGAATCCTTGATAGATACTTGCACTAAGGGAAGGTTGAACTGACACCTTGCCAGTGATGGGCTGGAATGCACTGGAAATTTTTTAATTCACTAACATTAAAACGGAGAACAGAAAATATCTTCTTGCTCACAAAAAACAGAACAGGTCTGTCTCCCCTCAGTATTTGCTGTCTGACATACCAGGTCTCTCCTCCATTGCTTGGCTCAGTGAAACAGGATAAAGCTATCAAGATTTTCTATAGGAGATCTATATAGAAGACTTGCTGTTCACAGTAAAATGGAAATGAAAGGTCTAGTACACTTGGCAACCACAATGGTGAGAGATGATGTTCTTACAGTTGGGTTAGTAAAGCTACAGGACCAGGAAGTTAATTCTGGGAAAGGCAACAAAGCCACTCTAAGGCAATGTAACCTTAACTTGGCTGAGTGTCTTTCCCCAAACTATTCAAGAACAGAGGTATAACATAGGAGAGAAAGGAGGCAGGACAAGGCCTGACTGCAAGGAGGCTTTAGGGAAAGATCTGAGAGAGGGGAGAGGGGGAAGAAAACCAGTGTCAGAAGAAGGAGGAAAGAGCATAAGGAAAGGCACAATTAACAACCTGCAGTGATATGCAGTGTGAGGGATGTGATCCGAGTGCACAATTCAGTTATATGGTATGTTTAGTTCTAATCCAGTATTTTGTGCTGCTGTCGTGCAGCTGATAGCAAAATAAGGCTAACAGGAGGAAGAAAATTTGTTCCACTGCCTCTGGGCCACCGATCTAACACAAATATACCCCTCTGGGAGAAGTCACTCCAGAAAGTTTCTTTTATTGCAGGTTGCCAACTTGACCCTCACCGTGATCCAAAACTCACATTAATCAGACTTTTCCTCTTGATCAGCTAGAATTTAAATGAGCATGCCTGCTTTATGCTCATGCCAAAACATGTATAATGAGAATGTGGAAAATACATAGGGTTCCTGCTGAGCGAAAAAGGTCCCAGAATAAGTTTCCTTGTATGATAATGGAAACATAGCAGTCTCCTGAAAATAGATTAAATTCCCTTTGAAGTGAACAGTATGCATAAAGAAATAGCTGCTTTGTCTTCCTGAAACCATCAAGGAATTCTACAAGAAACCAAATTTTGTAGAGAACAAACTTGCAACTCACAAGCATATGAATCTTCTATCATTGTTTTGGAATAATTTTTATATGGCTTGTGGGTTAACTGCAAGAAGGAAATAATTTTTATGGTCAGAAGAAGGCTACAGAAAAAAATATTACTTGTCCCCTCCCTCCTTTATTCAACTGCAATGGAGGAGGAGAAAAGCTTTCTTTAGAAAGCCAGACAAAATTTTCCATAGTAACTTCACAAGAAAACCAAAATTCTCATCTTTCTTTTTTCAGTATATGCTGATATGACACTTCATTTTTATCCCTGCGTGGGACTTAACTTTTTGCAATTTTTAGGCATTTGCAAAAAATAACCTTCAGCATAACAAATCTTACCGAACCTGGCTATTCCCTGTGTTTTTCACTGAGGTTTGTTCAGGCTCCTTATTTTGTCTGTATCTCACACCTACATTTCAGCCTAGTCCTAGAAAGACTCACTGACTAGTAGCTGAAATCAATAGCAATTCATAGAAGCTGTCAGGGCTTCAGTTTAGAGTAATTGATTACTGTGGCCCTGCTAAGGCTCTACGTTTTTAATATAAGCATTTCTCTGAGTGGTTTCCTCTGTTAGTCATTTAGTGCAAACTATTTTCATTACAAGGAGGGAACCGTGATGCTTACAAATCAAGCTCTACCAGCTTTACACTTCCTACATGATGGTTATATCATTCCTATACCATGTGCTAGCAGAGAAAATTAATTCCAAATGGCTCCAGTTTTCTTCCAGGTTGTGTACATCAGGGGGACCAGGGACAGTATTAGGCCTCAGTATGCCTGACAACATCATAATGTGATTACATCAATCTTATTATCAATGAAAGAAGCAAGTCCTAACCTTTAAATAACCATCAACTTATTTGTTTCTTCTCACTTCTTAGAGATACACTGTATGTTTTCACTGTTGAATGACACTTCTACAATAGGCATATCTTGACAGTAAGGAAAGCACTGGATAGGCTCCAGCTGCTGAATCTCTATTTCAGACCTGTTGTCCAAGAGTCAAGCGTTTCTGGAATGAATTGTCAATAGGTTAATGGATTTGGCCTTTTCTTCAAATTCCAGTGTTTTACCTTAGGCAAAGAGATGACCCGGTACTTATATTCTAAGTACTCCCAGTAACCACAGTGTCAATGCCTTCCATTGCACAGCATTTGCCCACTGCTCCACTAAAAGCATGTACTGTATGGGTTTTATTATAAGCCCAGAGAGTTGCAATTACATTTTCTGTACCACTTGACTCTTGTGAACCACAAAAGCAGAAACTGCTGCATAAGTGTGTGCTCCTTCCAGTTGAACCTAGTATCTGTTAATACAAGGTACTGATCCATACCTGAAAATTACTTAGCAGGACAATGTCAGCCCAATTCCATTTTTAATTCCATGGTCATTATAACAATGACTCTACTGAGCAGTGGAAGAATTTTGATTCTTCAGACATCATACTGGAGTTGGGAACTGGCAACAGTCTCATGCTGGTGGTGATTTGCTGAACATACCAATTTAAATGGTTTGATTTTGATTGGCAACAAAATGTCTTCATCAAAGGCATGTAGACAGTGCCATTATGACAATACAAAGGCTTCTGTATTTTTCCTCATATCAGGATTATAAGACACTGAAAAAATAAAACCCATGTTAGCTCTATGTGGAAGGCCAAACCATAGACAATTAGGTTAGGTGCTGTGCAAACAAAAAGTAAAAGGATTGCTCATGACAGAAAGAATACATATGGAACGCATACAAAGAAGAGATTAAGTAATGTTAACACAGTTCTGTGGACTTCTGAGGTTTCTTACATCAAGGCTGTAGCCTAAGTTGGATGAAAAAGAGCTGTTAGTGGAAGAAGAAAAGACACGGTCATAGTTAAGAGGCTGCAGTAGCAATAAACTTTCCAGCTATTCAGGTAGGAATAGGTTACTGGTTTAACTGGCAGCTGAAAGAAACCACAGTCCCTCAAGACCAAGGCTGAACAGGAAGCCAGGAACAGAATCTAAATATCAAACTTCTGAACCAAAACTGCAACTCCTGGACTTTGCATCTGAAGTTTCATTTGGAACTGAAGATACTTGACAAGAAATTAAAAGTAGTACTAAAAACATTTTCCATTCATTAAATTCAAAGCAAAGGAGAGTTAGTATCAGTGGCAATGTTTTACAGAGAATGAAACTGAGGCATGAAGTGGCAAAGGTTTGGCAAAGGGCCAGCAAGAGCAATAGCTCTGGATTCTGATCTACTGGTCTCTCTCCTACCTATCCATAGTAGTCCAGCTACGTGAGTATTCGCTCAGTTCTCTTCCTGGTTAGTTGTTTTGAGAGATTATTATTCTCACTATTACGTTTGTCTTTTGGAACTCCACCCCCCCGAACGCAGAATAGTCTAAAGACTCATTCTGAATTTGAGAGATCTCATTCTGATCTTTGCAATATCAGAATTACTTTACATTCCTATTATCTTAGGAGACTAAAAAGAGAAAGCAGCAAGAAAGCCCCAAACCTTGATTACATAAATATTACTTTAAGAAAGAATCAATATATTTTAATTGTACTTTGTCAAATTTCAGGAAATTGCTTTTACTGCCATACATGCAGTAAACATCACAGACTTTGCTGTATGCAAGTTGAAGAAAAACATATCTCCTTATATCTCCTAATATATAAGGAGAAACTGTCTATGGACTAGATGCAACATTTGAATAAGCGTTAAAAGTAAGAACTGTAGAGTAGCGATTGCTAGCAACTGCTAGGAAAAAGAGTATTTTAAATGGTGCAAAATGGTGTAAGTCACATCCAAATTTTGTCATAGATAGGCCTGTTCATACATATTGCAACGAGTGACTTACTTAGAGAATAATGAATTTAGAATTTGATACCGGAAAATTTTAATTTATTTAGGAATGGAATTTTTGGCTTGTTTTTTTGAACAGAATGCCTGCATTTTCATCTGTAGACACAGTCACGTGCCTGCTTTAGTGACAACCATATGCAGATTCAAATTTTCAAGAGCAAAGAAATCATCATCTGCACACACAGAGCTGAAAGGAAAATTAAGTGCATGAATCAACAGACGAAGACCTGCCTTCATAAATGCTCATCTGCATCTCCCTGTGTAAGGTACTCAATCACTGAAAGGTTCCAAAGTCATATTTAGTTAATACATTTGCATATGAATTGATTATGATTTGTCTGAAACTGTTGTGGGACGTTGAATGTCCCACATTTGGAACATAAATACCAGAAGAACCTCAGGTACATATAAATTATTAATAGAAGAGCCCTACTAAGTCTCCCAGCTTAACTTCTCTTCGGCAGTACTGTTCCACATAGGATAGTAAATGGTAACACATACTACATACTTGCAAGGGTTCCAAGAAAAGAGTGCAACTTTCAACATTAATAAGGCAAGGACAATTTATAAACAACAGCAACATAATCTCATCATTCACAAACCTGCTTTTCTGAAATCCATTAGACGCTTAACAGAAAACTTGGAGGGATATACTTAGTTTGTTGAATAGGGTTCCTGGTACTACAGAGAAATACAATATACATACAACTTCCCAAACCCCATCTTAAAAATAGCCAGGGATTGTTTCCCACATAACCTGGAAATAGGAGATAAAATGTCTCTTTTCTTCCTTTTTTTTTTTTTTTAATGATTAACCCATGCACTAACAATCCCATCAAGAAATTTCTTCTTGATTATTATTAAAATGCCATGCAGCTGAGGAAGATCTGTCTCTTAAAAAGCAGACAGAACGTTCAGCTGGAGGGTATAGACTCCTCAGAGCATTTTGGTGGGGATTTTTCTTTCCCCATAGGCAACTTATTTCTTCATATATCTTCCAGAAAACCTCAATACAGTAATATTTGCACTCTAATAGAGCAGAATAATTCTGTATTTTAACTGAAGTTGCAATTCAAGTCACAAAGGATGCATTTTTTGCAAAATTTAGCTAGCCAGAAGTGCTTTTTAGAACATAAAAGCTCTTCCTCTTCCCGGCATGCTTGCTATGGGAGTAGTAAAATAAAACTATCTTCAAAAATAGGCAGATACTTCTAAAAAGAGCTACTATAAAAATCCTAATAAAAGCTTACATTCAAATTGTTTATATTACATTACATAAGACACCTGATCAAAACCTTGGGGCAGGACTTATATCCTAGTTGCTTAATTTATTTGAAAAGATTTGCAAAAACACCCATCAGCTTGGTCTCTAGGCACTGCAGAGAAATTCAATTCTGGAAGTCTGAAACACCAAGATTATTTTCCAAAGCAAAGGGGGTTAAATATTCACAGCTTTTTATCT
Organism: Neopelma chrysocephalum; assembly: GCF_003984885.1. NCBI lineage: Eukaryota > Metazoa > Chordata > Aves > Passeriformes > Pipridae > Neopelma > Neopelma chrysocephalum. The sequence goes on along the minus strand of NW_020897731.1, from coordinate 3,224,908 downwards.
GTTTGCTTGATGTGCTTTCAGAACACTGATTCCAAACAAGTCAGGTAACTTCTAGTCAGTAGCAAAACAGTCGTTTTAGACTTGCTCTTAACTCTGGTGGTGTAACATCATGAAAGTTAATATGGCCTTTATTTACAGAGCATTTCTATTCCAAAGGCCCAAAAAGTGTCCTACCTTAACTACTACAATTTCACATGCAGTGAAACTAAAGGAACTACTGAAGTGCAGTCCTTACCAGTTTCTATTACGACAACAGAAAAGAAAGCAATGTCTGCATTAATGAGAAGTGCTCTGGCTACTTCAGTAGTGAGAAAAGATTCCAAGATCTCAGGTTTTGACGACTCATGTAGAACACAGAGTACAGACTTCAAGTTCCGTAATACCTAAGATGACCATGTCAGTGTTTTTATGACATCTCTGTTCTTATATGGAACACTCTTCAAGATATTTTAGCTAATGAGCAAAGCAAGCTATATTTTCTTCTTCTTTATGTTAATACTCTGCAAAAGATTGTGCTTCACAAGGTTAATTTCAAGTCCAAACTCACATGGGAACAAGAATAATTAGACTCATTTAAGAGAATTCTTCCCTCTGGCAGACGTGATTAAATTATTTATACATTATCTTTTCGTATAATTGTACCTGGAACTGTGTAAATGGGTTTTTTGTCTAACTTTCAATAAATTCATAATACATGTTTTTCAAGTTGGATACACCGCCTGCACCTGTGACAACAGAGAATGGCTCATTCTCAAAATGCTTCAGTGAGAAATTAATCCAGAGGGAAACAGAAGCAGGCAATTTAAAAGCTTCCACAACAACACCATACTGATTAAAACTCATCAACTGAAGAAATAAAATTAGTAAGACAATAAATCTTGGACTGAATCCTGTTACCCATTTCCACAGGAATAACTTCATTGACTGCAGTCATATTACACTAAAAATATGAGTGCTACTAAGATGAGTATTGGTTCCATGACATGACCCTTTATCTGTAATTTAATATTTCTTGCCATAGCTCCCAAGTCCCTCTCTGCTAAGGATTGCAGATTCTGGATAGAATCTGAAAATTCTACTTCATGCTAACATTCATTTCAGCTCTACTATGCTCTTTCTCTCCTTGATAGCAATAAACTTGAGAAAGTTTGAGATAATGGCATTTTAAAAGGCATTCCTGCTACAAAATAGTAACTTGTTTACTACAGTCCCAATTAATCTCTGTGGAGATCTGTGAAAAGACATGTTTGCACCTATTTTAAAATTTCTAAGTATCTCCAGTAGTTGCATTGCCTGGATCACTCTACAAACGCATGAATTGTGCTCTTTAATGTACTATTAAAGAATGCTGAAATGGTTTTTACAGGCTCATGACTTCACACTATTCTTTATCATTTGCAGTAACTCCAGTCCATTTTGTTTTTCTTTTTTGCAGTTCACTATACATTTTTAAAAAGCAACAGTATCCTAATGCCTCTGGCTATGTTTTTCCTTACCTCTGCAGAAACTAAATAATAGATATGGGTCTCTATTTAGGGACAACTGCATTAGAGAAGACAGAGGGCCAGATAAAGAAATCCATTAAAAGAATAATGTAATCACATACGTATTCATTCAAACTGTGTATGGACAGGAGTGATAAGTAAGAAAATTATGTATTCTGATTCACAAATTAATTTTTTTATTAAACAATAAATCTGCAGTGCAGTAATTATCCCAAGGCTATAGCTATGCTCAAATCACCTTAAATTAACTTCTTTAAAAGCAACTCCAGAAAAAGGAAGAGACTGGTTGTTGCCAAGAACGTAAAGGCCTCATCCTATTTTTTCACAGCCAGGCTCAAATCTTCCAATTTACTTATTTTAGAGGATGACTAGATAGGGAATATTTCCATAGCACTATCCCATGTCCTGACAACATTGATACCATACGCTCCAGCCACACACTGTTTGCTTTTGTTGCAATGTACATTTCAGCTGTATGGCAGGAGGGTCTCAGACAGGGATTCAATGCTAAAATACTGCTTAACTAGCTCTGATACTGCTCCTTTGGCTGGGAGTCACGCTCTGTCATCCAGTTCTCTCTGGCTGGCTGACAGTCAAACTCCTGAGACAGAAGTCATTTTAAGGTGGCAAGAATAGTTAAAAGCAACTGTTTCTGACAAGGATAAAAGAGTGTCCTCTAGCAAAACCAAACAAATGTCCTGAAAGTATTGAAAGACCACTTTTGCAAATTTATTCACTGTTTTCAGAGCTCCCTAAATCTGGACTTTGAGATGCTTAGAAGTCTTCCTAACGGATGTTGAGACTTCTCTGTATTTCGTGAAAACAAATAATCTGTAAGGTCCTTACAGACCCCACTCACACAGCCTTACTGTTATAATTATTATCTATTATTTGAATTACACAGCTAGTTATAACGACTGCAATCTGCACAAGATAATACATAAACATACAACTGTTCCTACTCTGAAAAGTTTAAAAGCTGTACTCAATTAAGATATTCTACAATAGATGATGAACAGATCAGAAATAATATTGTAACTGAACTGGACGTATTCTTACCTTAACAGGAGCTGAAGAACCAAGTCAGTGCCTGTTGTAGAAGCTAACAAGCTCTATGTTAGCGTCTACAAGACAAAGTCATTTAAGTGATGCTAAAAATGCAGTTCTCTCTTGGCACTTTACACTTGGGACACACAGAATTTTTCTTACAAATGAGTCTGTTGAGAGTTCATGAAAGGCTCCATTTACTATCAGGATTCTATGCAGTCAGAGAAGATGACAACTTAGGTTAAAAGAGAGTAGGCTTAGATTGGATGTCGGGGAAAAAATCTTTACTGTGAGTGTGGTGAGGCATTGGAACAAGTTGCCCAAAGAAGTTTGATGCTCCATCCCTGGAAGTGTTCAAGGCCAGGCCGGAAAGAGCCCTGAGCAACCTGGTCTAGTGGAAGGTGTCCCTGCCTATGGCAGGGGGATTGGAACTAGATGACCTTTAAGGTCCCTTCCAACCCAGGCCATTTTATGATTCTGTGATTCTATGGGTTTCCCAGCTACCACATTTCTAAAATCCTTATTCTGATGGTCATAGAATCATAGGGTGGTTTTGGTTAGAAGGGTCACAAGAGTTATTTTGTTTAAAACTAAAAATTCTTTACTTTAGGCCACATTTGACTACAGGGGTTACAAAGAACAAGTGCCTGATGCATTGTTTAATTACTCGCAGAGCCAGTGTGGTCCCCAGTCTAGCAGTCAGAGAATTCTTTCCTCCTTTTATTCTCTTCTTAATTATTATTTATCAAGTACTATGTATCCAATTAGGATGTACCAGTACAGCATCTCTAACAGTTTAAAGACAAATCAGGCTTTATGTGACCACTGATATATAGGAATGCTGCTTATCAGCTCTATTAAAATGATGATTGGGTTTTATTCTGTTAAGAGCTGTCTTTCTTCAATTTAATGTACATTAAAATATGCTTTTCCAGTGCATATGCAAGTTTAACATTGGAAGTCTCCCTAACTTGCTTGTACATGTGGGCAACGTGGGGTATGAAGTTAGTATTTTAACTAAAGAAGTGGTTACTGTTTAAGCCATCAGAGTTTAAGGCTTAATATTACAAACATCATATAAAGTAAATGCAAAGTGATGCATGAAAAAAATATAAAAGAGGCCAAAATGCATTTCATATACTTTTCTCTCAAAAAATATTGATTAAATTTACTTTAACTCTAATATTCGCTAACAAAGATTCAGTACCCTTCCTAGTTCTTGGATCTCATCCTCAGATGAGGTGTAAATGTGATATTTGGGAATTCAAGCTATACCTGACTACAAATCTGTGTCTTGATTTCCAGTTGGGTTTATTTTGGGTACCACTATTTGTGATCTTCTCAGTACAATCAGGAAGTCCTCCCAAAAACTAAAGAAAACACAAAATGTTTTTTACTTTCATAAGCCTAGCAAGAGGAAAATAAAAGAAGACTATCAGAATTTTTGCAGGCCAGTACTTTGGACAAGAAATAATGTATATGTACTTCACCCTGCCAGTAGGAAAACATCTTTCTTTTCTCTTCAATAACTACTATAGTTAGATCAAATAGTACAATCATACTTGCTTTCCCAGGTCCACAATACTAACTGAAAAAGCCCAAAATACTGTATGGAAGAGCCCAAATCAGGCAACCATTTAAAAACTTGATGCATTAGTTAAGCTTTAAGTCAGTATGGATAACACATGAAAACTTTAGACAGATATGAAAGACATCTCAGGCCTCCCTACAAACTAGAACTTCATTCTCTAGTTTTCTGAGACATCTGAAAAAGACCTCAGAAAAAGACTATATGAATTGCTTATACTTTCTGCCTACTTAATGCAAAGAATCTTTCCAGAAATGAGGGGCCATTTTTTATGATTTCAATAATTCTCTTAAGTACCCAGAAGCACCATCATAACTATACAGGACAGCACTTTGTTTTGATCCCGTCAGCAGCACTTTACGAGCTTTATGCTGGAGTTTGTCCCTATCCTGAGCCTCAGTATATGACCTGTGATCTGCTGCCACTCACACACATCTTTGCTGACATAAAAATAATAAGCATTGGGAATAAAAACTATATAAGAATACAGTACCTGCTACCAATCTATTAATTATATCTTAGCAAAACTGATTACTGAACTACACCAGTGTAAATGATCCTCAAGGTACCAGGTGATTTGGTATCTGCAGTTGCATAGGCAATTCCTAAATAATTTATTTTCAGTGCACAACTACTCTAAGCTGAAAGATCTCAAACTCAAAAATTAAAAGACAAAGTCAATGAAAACTGCCATTTTGCAGAGCTTTGAGAGTCAGATCACTTTAAAACAACCTGAAATAAATCGCAAATTGTTGCTAAATAGATAACAATGATTTTCCATCTACTAGAGTCACTTTTGAAATGAAGAAGCTTTCCTTTTCTTTTTTGCTTCAGATAAGAGTAATATAAATTGAAAATTCTTGGGAGACACAAGGAGGCTTAGGGACTACAACTATTTTCCTAAATTCATCATCAAATGGCTAAATGCTAAGCACCGGCAAGGTAAAGATTCATCTCTGTAGACAACCAAGTTTTTGCTTCTTACTACCTTTTGCAAGCTTAGAATTGTCATGTATTTTTGAAAAATGGCAAATTATTTTTCTCTGTCCATTAAAACAAGTGATCCCTAACAGAAAACCTCTGTTGGTACTCAGTGAAATTCCATCTCATTACATTCTGGAAGTTAAGAAATCTCTATAGAGCATTGATTTCTCCAAAAAAACCCATTTTCCTAGCATTTCTTCACCTCTGTTACCACTTTTACAGGATTTCTCTCTCCTGAAAAGTCTGTCACCTCACCTAATGCAGAATTAGAGTATGGATGGAAGTAATGGAAAGTGCGATCTCACTGGGCAACAGTCAGATTTTGAGTTAAAATTCCAGCAATCCTATTTGGCTCTCACAGTCTTTGTTTAACTGTGTATAAATTGGTGCTAAGACTAACCTCAAAATTCTATTGCAATTATTTTAAAATACTTTTATTGCAAAGCATTTAGTTGTGTGAAGTACGTCAAGCACTTCAGTAATTCAGAGGATCTCTATCATGACCAGTTTACAATGTAATGACAAGCAGATGAGAAATGACAATGCAGCAAAGAATCTAACAGTTAAGTATTGACATTTGGTGTAGTATTGACATTTCACGCAGTAGAATTTCATCTTTTTTATTTTTTATTCTATTTCCTCTACATATTGTTCTTCTCCATGGCTTTGCAAGATGGGGCACTGGAGCACTCAGACAGCATTTCCAGTAGTTTACCTCAGAGCACAGTTCAAAATTTATCAAAATGTTTATCACATAAAACCTTCAGTTGACAGTACTCAGGTGTGAGCTACATGTCAAAAATCTTTGTTACTGTCAATTCTAATTTGAAGAAGACCACTATTCTCCTGCTGAAAAAAGTGGAATCTAAAGAGTGCATCACATCAAGCCTAAGTCCAATCAGCTTGTTGAAACAGCTTTCTCCCCTCAGTTGTTCCCATAGGAGTGTTTTAATTAGAAGGGCAAGGTAATCATTTCTCAATAGTCAGACTAAAAGCTCACCAAACCATGAGATAGATTAGTATACCTAGTACCTCTGCAATCCCTTACTTCTAACTTACAGACCTGATTTTAGCTTTGCAGACATCTTCATTCTCCCTTAAAGGAGAGAGAGATAGACAATGCATGTGGGCAAAGGAGAGACTCTAGAAAGTAAAGAATAAAAGAAAAACCCAAATTTGAGGAAAAGCTACTCAAATATTGCTAGTAGCAACTAAGCTGGAATATGACTCCATGGTATAACATACACCTTTTAAATACATGATACAGATTGACAGACTTCTCTTGATAGAATAGGAAGTGCTAATATGTATTACACAGAGTTCTCAAAAGAGAAATTATGTCTGCCATCTCCCAAACAGAAAGTCTATTCTGCAGGAAAACAGTGCTGTGGGTGGGGGTGGCAGCAGGTTCTCACACAGTACAGACATTTTTTTGAGAGCACAGAAAAAGCATCCTTGTGCACACAGCTTGTGCACAGTCATCCTGGCTGAGGCATTTTTATAGAAACAGCCTTATCTTACTCAAGGGTATAAACTTGCTCCATAAATGCCAAGAGAATACTGCAGATCTGCTTTCAGCTTAGCATCCAAATACCAAGCACTGAGGTAGGTAACAGGGATTTTGCAAGGCTGGTTATCTTCCCCAGCCTAGGGGCTGCTCCCAGACCTCATATGCCCTATATATGCACTACATTCAGGTGCACAGTGCCTGCCACAGACTTGGTCTCCATCAGTGTACCATGTTATTTTGTTTTTTCTAATTCTTTTCCTGTTGTTGTTTACTTCTTAAGTAAATTCATTTTCCCAAGATGTGGTGCCTAACAATCTGACTATCCATGATATGCTTCAAATACCAGAATACATTAGACTATAAGAAGGCCCTATGGTGATTTGCTAATTAGCTTAACCCTTTTGGGACATAGAAGAAGGAATTTTTTATTAAAACAGGATAACCCTGGACTATATTGATCTGACTGAGAAATGAGTATTTTAGTCAAGATGAGTCTCAAGATGAGCACATGCTGGAAACTGCGATGTTGTTTCCATAGCAATGCCATGACAGCCTCTAGAGTGAAATAGTGTGCTACCAGGAAATGAAGGGAGTTCAAGTGCTATGAGCTACATAGTTCTGTGAGCAATCCAAATACATTCTCATAAAGAATATTTAGTGCAGCTAGATAGTCCAAAGATTGCTGCTGATGGCAAGAAAGCCTTATCAGTATGCTCCCAGCAGTCCTTTTTTTTCGTTCACTACACCCAAGATGACTTATCTAACGGCTTAAGCTATGGGCAACACTCCTAAGCCATTTCAGACCAAACATTAACAAATACAGCAACCTGAACCTTACTTCTTTTCCAATGCAGAATATCACCCATAATTAAGGACGGTGACTCTCACTCTCTATAACACAGCGAAACACATTAAAGCTTTTGCTGAAGAAAATCCTAATACATGCAATTATTTACCAGTTGATCTTCCCCCCTTCCTTTTCTCTCACCTCCTCCTCTCCCCTGCCTCCTGCTGCCCAAACGATACTGAGCAAATCTGCCTTCAAGTGGGAAGCAATGTACAGAAGTCTTGCATATTCCTCATTAAAATTTACACAGGCATAGCATAAACTCAGTTGTCTGCTTTTTAACCCAGTTAGTGTTTATGCTAATACAAAAGCAAACCAGAAAAGCACTAATTGTATTTTATTTGCCTAAGGCAAACATTCCAGTCAAATTCTGCAAAGCTGATCTAAAATACTTTCCAAAGACGATAGAAAGAGAATTCACTTAAGATCTCCATTGCTCTCTCTCTTTTCAAAGAAAGGAACAACTCTGAGAGATTTGTAAAACTGCTAAAATAATTGTTAGAACCCAACTGTTCTCAAATAAAATTCTACAAGACAAAGTACTTTACTTTCTCCAGCGTTTCCCATGCAATCTGTAAAGATGTTCAGACATGAGCTGAATGTCCAGAAGCTCTACCACTGTATTTGTTGTTTGTGTCACTGCCACAAACAGCCTCTTGGGTAAATAGATTTTAGGTCATTATACGTAGCAGTCCTGCCTCTGAGGGAAAGTAGAAAGACAAATACACATCCCCAACAGATCCCTTAATAACAAATGCCACTTCAAACCAAAATGTTTTCTATTTATTGTTTTGAACGTGTATTTCAAGGAATCAAGCCTTGAATGTAAAACAGCAAGATGCTTCATTTCCCTTTTGCATCTAGTAAAAAGATGTGAAGCAAGCATTTTTAAAACTACCGCAGCCTCCTCCTGCCTAAATGTGTAACAGAAGGCATCAAGCCCAGCAACATTCATTTATAATTTAAACTGTTTGCTTGGTAGAATTTTTTCACCTTAATATGTCTAGCCCTAATTGCAACTGGCACACACAATGTTTTTACCAGAAACTCATCAACTTCCAGGAGATTTCTACGTAACTTGGTTTTCTATGAACAGAAATGCAGTTTCAGGGACAGATGTTCTTATCCAGGGGAAAACATGTCTCTGCAATTTTACAAGGACTTAGAGGACTCTATATGGACAGAAAGATACCTGCGAAAAGACTGATCCAAGTTTAATTTACTCATCCCCAGTTATCATGGTCTCCCAGTTAATTTCCCAGTATGAGTAATATTCTGTAACTATCTTACCCACTTTGGAACATTTATGTCAACTTTTCTGTTTATCAAAAAATTCAGTAAAAGTAATCTGCCTGATGATCTGTTTTTGACAACTGAGTACAGAAACAGAACTGGATAGAGCCTATTTGACTCAGTCTACTCTCTTGAATTCACACTGGTATCCAGCCACAAAAGCCAATCTGCTACCACCATGGCCAGCTTAGCAAGAACATTTTGCCCCTAGCAAAATGTTACCTAGTGTTCTCTCCTATCACTGCCTAAACTCTCTCATCACAATCCTCATACATGTTCATTCAAGCGTATCTAAAAGAAGCAGCAATATCTGCATCCAAATCCAAGACAGAAATCCAGTTATCCCAGAGTCATCCATATAAGTATCCCAAAGCCATCCGCGTAAGTATCTCAAAGCCACTGTCTCAGATACAGCAAAAGTTTCCTATCCTAAAGTTCAGAAATATATTCTTAATTTCCCTCTCATCATCACTCTTAAGATCATACTCAGAAATTGAATCTATTACTATAATTTGTATCATTTTTTAAAAGTTAAATCAATTAATTGATCAGAAACCTTAAAACACATTTTATCAGTCAATATTCAACAATAGGAGCGTGTTAATGTTTGAAACAGAGTCCATGCAGCTGTCACCAAATGTGGCAGTTTGAACACACAGGAGTAGAAGCCATAAGATCCTAAACAGTTATTTAATTTCAAATAATTTTGCTATCCACGCTGTTCCAGACTTAGCCTGTTTTCCAGCTCTTTCCCAGAATATTGCTAGAATTTGAAACATCATGGGAGGCCAAGTGCTTCTGAAGCCTGCATACAAGTGTTTTCACACAAAGGGCAAATGAGATGTTGTTAATCAGGCCTATGAAATGTAGTTCTCATAAACAATTTCTTTGGTTTTTCTGCCTCAGTTTCCTCATCCACAAAATAGTAGACAAATTTATCTATCTACTAGTCTGTTAATCTTTTGTAAGGATAAACTGATCAATGTATATAAAGGACATGAAGATAAAAAGCTTTGCAGAGATGCTAAGAATTATTTTACACTAGCATATTCACAAGCTTTTGCTCTGATTATATCAATACTCCATAGCAAGTCTCTGATTTTCAAGGATTTACCCACATTTGGCACTTAAAAATTCATTTGGGGTTGATATTTCTGTCAGTAAGCTCTTACTGTGGGAAATGACAGAGAGGTTGCTGTGCTTGGTCTGACCCACTGCTCTGCCTTAGAAGAAAGAGGAGGATAAACAGTAGAGGAGAACATACAGTAAAAGTATCCAGGACAGAGATTGGAGCCGCTGTGAAGACACTGTCAGGAGCCACACTGCTACTCCACAAAAGCATAATGGCAAATAACTTTCCCATGCCATTCTTACTAAAGAATGGAAGCAGAGTTGCCTGGATATTGAGGCAGACACAGCTGGACTTTGAAGAACCACACATAAATTTTTCCTTTATGAATAGTCATATTAAAGAGGGCACCATTTAGCTTGCTTCATCTAGACAGGCGAAAGACAGAAAAACAATATGAGTTTGCAAACAAATAGAGGAGGTATTCACTACAATCCCCAGGGTAAAGACACCTGTCACTTGATCTGGCAAAGGTCATTTTTTAAGGACATTAAGAGCTGTTTGATTTAAAGAACATGTTTCCTGTGACATTCACAAAGCATGGGTTAAGTTTCACAGATGACTTGGCCCACAAAGGAAGAAATACAATCACTAGAGACAAGGAGAACACCCCATCACATTGGTGCTCTCTTTTAGGAAATCTCCCCTAGCAGGACAACTTCACTTTGACATCTAATAGTCCCTCAGATAAATCCATCGAGAAATATTCCTCTAACTCCTTTTGATCCACTCAAAAAGAAATCATCAAAGGAATACAACATTCTGAGCTGGCCCCATAACCTATTTCTCTTCTCACCAGCGTATTTACGTTCTGCAAAACACAGAGAATCACTTTTCTTGGCTACATTTCCTTTTGCTCCCCCTCCAAGCCACCCTGTTGCAGTGCGAGGGGCAGCCTCACAGATGGCTGGAATGATTCCACAGCATGGCTTTCAGGATAACATCAGCACTTGATACAGCAATGACTGCAATAATCACAGACACAACTCACATAAAGCAGCTGAGCCTTACCCCCAAACTGAGCATATCTCCGGCATTAGGCTTCAGGGAAGCAGGATGATGGAGAACTGGGGGCAGGGGCAGGGTAAAGACTGACCTTGCGGCAAAACAAGGTGGCGTAGCTCAGTGGGAAATGTCTATACTAGTACACAGTATTCTAGTCAGGTGGATAGTTACCATTCAGCTGGCATTAGTTTCCTATTTACTTGTCATTAACCAACTCCAAGACTGTTATTTTTCATATAAAATTCCCTGACTTTTGTAATCTCTTAGCTGTGTCTTACGATATCTGAGCATTTTCTGTTACAAATACTCCAGGGATTCTGATAAGTAAAGGTATATTTTAAAAACTGCAGAAAAAATATTTTAAAATAGCTCTCTTAAGCCCTACTAATAACATCAACACTGAGCAAGGAATCACAATAAAGGATACTGAAGCTCCTATCTGTGATTGCTAAATGCCAGAGGTTAATCCTGAGATCATCCGCTGACATGTACGTCTCACAGTCACTGTTGACGGATATTGAGTTGACATGATAGGTGTGACCATTAGCAAAGATTCTCCGGGGAGTGACTTCTACCATCAAATCCATAGGTTTCAATACAGGCACCTGCCAAAAAAAACAAAACACAAACCAGAAAGGGAGTAAGATTTTAAATAATCTTTTGCTAAGATGATGAGAATTTCAGTGGAGAGAAAGCATTCAAAGACTATGATATTATAAAACTTCTTGACAGTGTGCACAAGCTGAATTTCCCCATGGATGAATTGCTGGGCAAAGCCTTCCTTGCCAAGGAGGAAAGGAGAGACATAAGAACCATGGAGAGCCAGGCAGAGCCTAGACTACGGGAAGGGAAGGACTGGCAGCTGCCACACAACAGGCCAGTCCCACAACAGGAGCTACTGTCTCACATATGTAGGAGGGTCTGGCAAGCAGTGAAGTACTAATATTTTGCTAAAGAGTTTGCCATTAGTTGTAAACCACTTAACGGTATTTGCTTTCCTACTTGTGTCTCTCTTTCAAAAAAGTCAAGTGGTGAGAAGGTTATAATCTCAGAAAACATAATAAACAGAGTCTTGGAAAACAAAGCCAACATGTGTATTGACATATTGTACATACAGACCTACCCCTGAAAAGCCAATAGCACAGATTATCACTCATCAATGTGCCCTCTTTATTTCACTGTGTGTCACTTCAATGTCATGCTTCAAAAAGCAGACACTCAATTTATTCCCTATCAATAAAGCATTAAACAATGTAAGGCTGTGGCCCATGATTGGGACTATTCAGTGTTGTTGAACAAGCATTAGAAGCAATCTATCCTACATCAATCCACAAGGCAGTTTAAAGAGGAATATGGAGCAGTTACATATTTGAGTTTAGCCTTCTACTAATGGAACAAAACAATGGTTGACCCAAACTTTGAATTCTCAGACTATAAGCAATCTGGAAAGGTTTTGTTTGCCTAATCATACTGAATAGATAAATATTCCATTACCGTAGTCATTTTTACATTTTGGAGGCTTTTTTCACAATAGATAATATAGGCTTGTTTTGGAGATGGAGGTTGTTTTCAATAATAAAGAAATAGTAGGGTTTATACAACACAACCTCCCAGTTCTAACCTTTAGCCACTTCCTTTGCCAAAGCCCCTGGAGTGAATTCAGCCAATAAAATTTGAGAGCAAAAATCTAGTATGTTAACGTCTGGATGTTGGTCTCCTCTCCCAAGAAACAAGTGATGGGACAAAAGGAAATGGGCTCCAGCTGCACTGGGGAAGTTTAGACTGGATATTTAAATTTTTTACTGAGTTAGAACCACCTTCTTCTTACAGAAACAACTGGATTTTGGACATGGACAGCAGCTTACCTGCAGTGATGTTACTGTAGAAAGATCTTTAAGTTTTCCCTCTTCATCTTTTAAGTTGTACCCCTCTGGTCTCTTATCTCTTTCAGTAATTTTCCATAACTTGATTGTTTTATCTTTAAAAGAAAAGACAAACAACTATCAGCATAGGAATTATCAATGTGGTTACTCACCTTTCACAATATATTCCTTAAAGAAATTTTTACACCTTGGTTTAGACAAGTCCTGTGCTGAAACAGTCTGGGTCACTCCAATCTGCACATCCAGAAAATGTTGCCAACAGAAAAAATACCTTCAAACCGAGTCAGAGGTTCCTGGCAGCTGACAAACCATGTAGAGCATGTAGAGCACATGCTGCTCATGTATCCAACCCGGCAGTTTGCAGGTGGAACAAACCCAAACCACTCAATGCTCACTGCCGTAGCTCAGTTTGACAACTTGACTCTGCAAGGAAATAATCTTGATGCTAAAACCAGTTTGATATTAAAGCCAGTTTGATAGGCTACTTATAAACAGCACAAGAAGAGCATGGAGTAGACAGACCAGCCAAAGATCCCTGCCTGGCCCATTGTGGAAACAGGCAGTGGTGTACTGGTGTAACAACACGAGCTCCAGCAAATGAAAGGCTGTGTGAAAAATGAGACATTTCTTCCTCCTGAGGGAAAGCAATTGAGGAAGAACTGAGGGAAAAAAAAAACCCTAAGAGAACTGTGTTGTAATGCTAAGAAGTGGGGAGAAAAATATATTAATCTTGCATTGAATGGAATAAAATCTACTCTCCTTTTTTCATGATGAGAGAAGCATATGATGATAGAACAATGATGCCTCTCAAAGAGCCTCTGGAGCCAAAAAACATGTTTTAAACATTTCACATCGCATAGTAGCTGAAGCTGAAGATATCCCTGACATTGACTGTCCACTCCCACTCTGGCTGTGCTTCCAACCTGCCAACCCTAACACTTCCTAGACTGAAAAATCAATGCCAATTCTTCTCCTGCAAAAAACATCTGTCCTTGAGATTCTAACAGTTGTTTCGCTCATCTACTTGTGGAGCAGCCAAAGTCCTTCCAAAGTTTCTGCCCTTCAGCTGTCACCACAGCTTTTATTAACCTCAGCTCCTGCACCATTTCTGACTTCAGCCCACTCTCTTCCTTTCCCCCTCTGTCCTCAAGTACATAGCAGAGTAAAACTATTTCCTCAGTGTGGTTGATCCAAACATTCTTTCAAATGCTAGTATAAATCATTTTAAAGGCAGGATACATGAATTGATTTGCATTTCTATAGCAACTATAACTTTGAACTTTCTTCTTTCCAAAATCAATCCCTCCATTACTCGGGTTATTTTACTATTATGCATCTCCTAATGATATTGATATGTTAATTTACAAGCAAAAAAGAAATTACAACTGATCAATCTACAGAACAAGAAGTTACTTCAATCTGCAACTAAAAAGGTTCATTTAAATATTCAATAAATTTCATTTGTATTGTATATCACATTAATTAATTACTAAAAATACATATAGGCCATATCCACTTGGATTTTTATTACACGTAAACAGTGCAGACAAAAATATATAAATACAGCAATTGTAAAATGAATTATAAGAAAAAATACAAACAATTTTCCATTGTTGGACTTGACTGCTATTAATCTATCCCTTTCCGAGTGAAAACTATTTTAGTAGCAGTTAAGGTTATCACATGTTGGTTTTCTTCTTCTTCATCCACCTCTGGACTTTAAGTACTCCTTAGAAATTTTAAGTATGCTTATATTTTGCAAAATAGAAAAACCAGAAACATTTCTGTGAGGTTAAGCATTCAGTTTCAAGGGGGTTATGAAGTTAAAATTAATTAATGTCTGGTAAGCAGTCTGAAATCCTCAGATGAAAGGATCTGTATGGGCCAAATTCTGATCTACGCCATGTAGCTCACATCGAAAATTGCCCCAATTCATTCTGGTACAGAAGATACCAATGAGTCATAAAAATTTATTATTATAGTACAAAATCATTTCAGTTTACAGTGCAAAGTACAAAACTGCTAACTGCAAGCACTGCAAATCCACAGAGGGATTTGAAAGCCGTGGTGGTTTCCTTCTGCCTCCACTAATTAAGATGCTGCAGTCAAAGCTAAGCTGATAACCTGTTGATAACACGTGAACTGGAAAGGAACCAAGATCCCCTCTGGGAGAGGTGACCTGTGCAGGAACAGCTTCAGACAAAAGTCCTCCTTAGAATGACAGAAACAGATCTGAGCAGGTGCAGTCCTGCCAAGTCTCACATATTGAGGGTTAGATTTAGACCAGCTCTCCCCTCCCGGACAGCAGGATGCTCCTTCCAGCAAATTCAGTGGGCACTGTCCACCTGTGCCCGTGGAAAGCAAGGATGTTGCATCACACTTCTCATTTTTCTGAACAAAACTGTGCTTTAGATCCTAAACTACAAGAAAGTAAAATAGCAAAAATTGCACTCAAATAGCAGGCTCAGAAATTAGTAAACAAAACCAGTATCGAAGGTATTTCTACAACCTGTCCAGTATGAGCATGTGTAACAGGTAATGCCTTCGTTCTCTACAAGTTAGGAAACATACTATTATCCCTTTTAAAAGGCATGGAATTGGTATACATTGTCAAAGACTTCTCACAGGTAATCTGTGAGACAGTGAGTAATCCATCACAGGCTGTCTGTATCCTAAAGTTAAAACCATCTTTAAGAATATGCCATGAGGTGAATCTTCAGACTTCAACCCTGGCGTGCCAGGAAGCTAGGAATCCTCCTTGGCACACACAAATGTTTTGCAATTCAAAGCCAAAATCCAAAGCCTATGCCAGTGGAACCATTTCTGTTCTACTCACAACAAAGAGGTCTGCTGATACGCTCCAGAATTAAGAAGGAGGAAAAACAGAGGCCAAAGTATTTTGCCAGGTCCTAGGCTTGCTCGGTGTTGGTTGAAACTGGATTAACCCACAGCAGCACTGATTATTTCTTCCTTTCTCCCCTCCCATCACGGTATGAACCAGAAGACTCATACAAAGGTCTACTAGGCCAAGTGTAAAAGAAGCATATCTGAGGACTTGGCTGTATTCCTCTGTGTTTCTAAAACAAGCTTTAAAATGGAAAGGGAGAGATTTACTTTTAATAATCTGGTTTTGTATCATGGACTTGGAAGAAGCCGTCTTAGTTATCTGAAGAAAGAAGGGATATTTTGACGATGGGAGAAGAGCAGAAGTAAACTCCCAAACTTCATAATAAGCTGACTAATCATTAAATTAGCACAAATCACCTATCTGTAATAGATACTTTTCATTCCAAATAAGCAACAGTGCCCCCAGAAAGTCAAAGACAACCTTAAGGAAAACAAACTACAAAACATTAAAAAATTGTTATCTGTGAATTATTGTAAATATTATTTAATGCTATAAATTTTAGCTAGAAGTAATCACTTTGCCCTAAAGTGTCAATTCCCAGAGGTGAGATTACACTATATTTTTATCAGCAATTCCTACTTACGCTCAAACTTCCACAAGAAAAATTATTTTCTTATTACAATGAGATCTAAGATTTAAAATTGGGTATTTTGTCTCATGCATCATCTGCAGTAATAAAGGTTGAGGGTGTCCAAATGCTTCCTAAATGACACCTGTGTATGCTAAGTTACATTCAGTTTCTTCTCCCTATTTCACATCCTCATATCCCCTCTTAGGAATAATACTGCCTGTATAAATCAATAGTCAAACATTTTAGAAATATGAGTCAGTATTAATATCCTATTATTATTCCTCCTGCCTTCCAAAGATTTGTGTAACTCTTTAAAACTTAAATAAACCATTCTGATCATAACGAATGAAAAGAAAAAGAAATTCATCTCTCTCACCTACCTTCATTTACACATCTATAAATAATAAAGGTTATGACAAATACAGCAGACAAAATTCCAAATTCCCAGTGAAATGCAAGCTGCTGAGTGTGGTGATGCCTTTGTCACAAGACCTATTTCAGGACAGCACTTCATAGAAAAATGGATAGCTCTCTAAATGTCAATGGATAATCAACAGGAAAAAGGTTATGATTCTATGAGTAAAATACATAAATAACAGATATCAGAGTCAGTATGAGTCTTGGCAAACTCTGAAAGAGGAAATTTCTAAAACAGTAGATTAATATGAATAAACATATACCATCAGCACTAAAACAAACTACAGCAAACACTGTACACTGTCCTGTACACTCTCATCTATCTTACCATTTGTTGATAGAAGGGAGTGAGCTGCATTTTGCTGTGGTAACCACTTGATCTTGTTTATTTTTTCTTCTATCTCCAAGCTCTTCAAATAATCAAATTCAGGTTCATGGCTCTGGAAAGTGCTGTAAACATTGTACTCCCCCTGATTGTAAGGCTCATTTTTACTCTATGGAGAATAAGAACAAAAAAAATATGAGGTTTATGAGAGCAATATTTCTTCATCTCTTAGGAAAGGTGTATAGGCAGTCTTATAAATATAAAAATATTGGAAGTTAATTTAATTTCTCATTTAAAACATGATATTGACAGACTTGTTTCAACAGGAATGAAATTTCCTCTAAGTATTGAAGCAGCATTTAATAATAGACAGAATTTTTGAAGGAATGTCAATTATTCAGGAAAGATTTGTAAAAAAGACATTGCAGATGGATGGAATTTACAAGTGAAACATAAAGGTACCACAGAGAAGGTATTGTTTTAAATGGAATGGTTCCATCATCAGGCAAAAGCTATTAAAACAATGCAGAAGTAAAACAAAAATAATTTTCTTTTTTCTTATTTTGGAATTTTGAAACTTTGAAGCATTTTTGTTTGGGACAGCAAACTTAGAAGGAAAAGATCCCTCTTTCAATTCCTTTCTAAACAGGTGATATTCTGTTTTACTGAATCTTGAGATTATAAACAAGTTTTTTAATTCAATTCAATTAAAGTATTAAAACTTAATCCAGGTTTTATCAAACTATTAAGGACTACATTGGTAACTCACATACCTCAGGTTCCCTTTGGAATATAACAACTCGACCCCCCTTGTCACCAGTAGCCAGCAGTTCTCCAGTGTGGTTGAACTCAACTGTAGAAATAATATCAGCTGGAGGAAGGAAGAGAAAAAAGGCAAACTTTAGACTGCTACTACAACACAAAGCCACTAAAAATATGAGGCACTTCACAAAAAATGCAACAAATGAGGGATTTGAAGGGATACAGATGAATTCAACAGCAAGTCACTGATGCAAACAGGCTGCATGCCATTAGAATCTGAGGGTGCTACACAATGAAACAAGTGCAAACATTAATGAGGTAAATTTGTGTTTCCAGCACATCTGCAAATTGGGACTGGAGCAGCTCTCTGGAGAGGCTGTGCTTCAAGAAGAGCCATCTCAGTACTGGCAATAGCAACAAAAGTGGCCTCCTGCTATTTCCTCTAACAAGGACAATATAACATCTCACTCCCGTTGCATGTATTATTTACTCTGCAACCTTTATGAGGGTTTTAACATAAGCCCCTAGCACTAGTTTTCTCAAATATGTGTTTTGAGTCAAGAGTGCAAAAGCAAAGTACATGTACACTGTCCTACCACTGAGGAATGAAGGCAAAACCAGAGCTGTTCACTGTGCAGTGCTGGCAAGAGCCCATTCAAATCACTGCTTTCAGAAAATCATTTCAGCACCATAAAAATGTGTCATCAGACGACAAGAAAGCTTACTCTTTCTAATTTTCAACAACTTTCTGTAAGCAATTCTATCAGCTTGAACAAGAAACCTCATCAAAACCGGAGGCCAGTCTTGAGCACAAATTACTACAAAGTGAGGATGAGAGGGAAAGGGAGACTGGAGGAGCAAGAGAACTGGTGCTTGTGTTTGAATGACAGTACATGCTGGAATCATAATCCGCAGTTAATCCTACACTATTAGCATAATTTAAATTAAAATGCCTAGTGCAATAGTAAATTAAGAAACCATCATATATACAATCACAGGCAAATGCAGGGTATTACTCCGAGACTGCATGTCTGAATCCTCTATAATGATCAGTATTCACTCATCAGAAACATGGGCCAGATTTTAGAAGCGTCAGTAGTTAGGAGCTCCCCTTTAGGCATAAAAAGCTACAGTTTCCAAACACGTTCATCATCCATCAGTTTATACTGAGAACAATGAAGTGATAGTGGCTAAGCTCTTTTGAAAACCTAGCCCCAAATGAGTTCACAAAAATTCAAAGGAATTGAAATAACAAGTGGATGTACCATTTACTTGATACATTTTATGAATTGAAAACATCTGTTCCCATTATTCTTTTAATAAACTAGCAGTTCAGTGTTAGAAAGCGTCTATTGCCAGTAGCTCTCATCAGCAACACAGCCACCCAAAAGCCAGATTCTTACTCAAATATTAAAAACAGTTTATCATCTAAAAAAGGAAAACTTTACTCCAATCACAGTGAAGAAAAATATCTTATTTTTTTAAAGAAACCTTCGCCATCAAGTCCTTCTAAATCAAACCAATCCTCCTCCCTTTTTCCTCCCCTACTACCTATATAAAGGAAGAAAAGGGAATCCTAAAGCATGTAATTTTCTTGTGCGTTGAATAAAATCTATGGATGTGTAGACTTTGAGAAAAATGAAGACTTACAATATTTTGGGTCTGAACCAAAAGCTTCTCAAAGGTAATGGCATTTGATTTTAATGTGCACTTCCACAGGCTGCATAATTCATAGGTCATAACCACAATAGCTCTAAACTTACTAGAGTACAGAAGAGTAGAGAGACTCTGGTTATGATTGGTGATGCTCCGGGGCTTGGGATGGGTTGAGTTTGAAAAAAATTGCCTTTTTTATTTA
This sequence comes from Neopelma chrysocephalum, assembly GCF_003984885.1. NCBI lineage: Eukaryota > Metazoa > Chordata > Aves > Passeriformes > Pipridae > Neopelma > Neopelma chrysocephalum. The sequence goes on along the minus strand of NW_020897731.1, from coordinate 3,205,276 downwards.
ATCTAAAAGTCTAATCAACTTCTCTGGTGTGTAAAGTTCATTCATACTGCTTCCAATGGAAGAACACTTCCTGGCTGTTTTGTTCTTATCCTGCAGAATTCACACCAATAATAGGTGTGGTCTCCTGCTTATAAAATGATACCTGCATGATTTTACTCATTTAAAGCTGTATCTTACCCCAATCATACAGGCAGAACTGCAGCGACTCAACTGGAGAGCCAAATGCAGAGGGAAGAATGTAGTATCTATTAAAATACATGTGTGTGCATGAGTCATGCACATGAGATGTTCTCAACACAGGTCACAGAAGAATCAGATAAAATAACTGTGCAAAAGGAATGAATGGCATTTGAACATATATGTGTGAATACATTTGCTATCGGCCTGTCATTAAAATATCATACACAATTAAGTGATTATTGTTTAAGGAGCCAATACATTAGGTATCTGTGGGCACCATGCAGTGATGTTGTTATGAGGCAAAATTCTCATCCCCCCCTCCAAGGTGCTTCTTCCAGATACATCTCTCCTTTCTATTAGAAAAACTAATTCCGAACTGGAAACTACCTATCACTTTTAAATTAACTTGTTCTGAAAAAGAGCAGATCCAATATTATGACCTTACAGACATGTAGCTTGTTGGTAAAAAATTATCCTTGAATTGGAAAATCACTTTTATTGATCCTGTAAATAACAGCTGAAACTAACACATGTCCTCCCACCCCCCCAAAAAATAAAATTATCCAGCATATCTGTTCAGCAGGTGAACATTAGTCATGCTGTTTTCATACAAAAGATTAGCCAGGCTGGCTCTTCCTAAGACAGAGGAGGTAGGAACAGAATCAATCAACAAAGCTCTTCATACCCTTCTGCAGAACACTCCCCTACGTATTTATTAATGCTGTAGCAACATCAGCCACTGTGGTCTCAGTCCTACAGATTCTTCCATTGCAGAATGGCCCCCTGAGCAAACAGAGTAATTAACTACCAGATTTCACTCTCTCCAGGATATATAAATGCACCACAATGGAAAAGCTGATGAATTTGCATGTACAGTAAGCCCTTGGCAAGGGATGGCAGAGATGAAAGACTCCTTCCAGTCTTCTTCTGCACTACACCTTCCATATCTCTGCTGGCAGTGCCAAGCTTTGCACTAACAATTAGGATTATCAGAGACAAAGATAATTTACCTATTAAGAATAATTATGGGTAATCTCAATGCCAACAGCTGAGCATTTCCAATCAAATCATAAATCCCAACTTTTATCCAACATTAATCTTCTTCCTCCATTTTAAAACACTCCATTTTGTCTATGTAGAAATATATATAAACTTGGATTTGAAAGTCATAATGCTCAATATTTTCACTTAAAATACAGACACTGACTGAGAAAAGCAAGCACAAAACTTTCAAAAGATGAAAATACTCCAGGGGCCTAAACTCCTGGTTATCTGGTCCACATCCAGCCACAGCAAACTGTTCCAGCAGGTACAATGCATTATAGACTTGAACTCACAGATTAATTTTACATGTTCATTGGAAGACGTCATATTACTCTACAGTTTAAACTGACAGGAAGCTTTTCCTGATCCAGTCTGAAGTATTTAATTCTCTGACTCCCAGTACCGCTGCCCTTTCACACATCACTAATTCCTCTGCAGCTTCACTAATTCCTCTGCAGCTTCACAATTTACACTCCTTACATTTTCTTAATGGCTACGTTTTACCCAACATCTACTGCTTAGCTAGATATATTCTGTTTTTGTGATAGATCTAAGTCCATCAATGTACATCTGTGCACACCAAGGTGCATGTATCTGCTCTTCCCTCAACTTCATGAGCATTGCTCCAGCACAACCTCAGGCAAATGAACTCACCAGCAGCCACCCCACCCCTCAAGCTCAGTGGGGAGATAAAATGAAGGTTGGTACACGTAGCTCAAGTCAATTCTGGCCATTATATATTTTTTCAATATTCACTTTCTAGCCTCCTACAGGTTTGTTTTGAGGAATAAGCAATTAAAAATTGGTCTAAATACCTCTACAATAATTAGAAAAGCCTTATCTATATAATCAATCTTCCCATCATTTTGGGGTACTCACATAATTGCAGATTATTTTTCACCTAATATGCACTCAGGGAAGAAAAATCTGAACGTACTCACATATCTTCATGCAGTCTTTTAGTCAGAAACCTCAAGTAAATCTAAGAAAAGCTCAATTATAATTTTCAGTATGTTATTTTTACTAAAAATGTCTACCTTTTTGGAACCTTTCATCTGAAGACCCTGATATACTTTATTTTGCTTCAGAAGATCAGGAAAGCAAAGAAAATGACAGAACTATTTCACCCAGCACAGCGTAGCAAGTTTCGAGGGCAAACATCATGCAACAGCACAGGGAAAAGAAGATCAGAGAATATAATCTTCAGTTGAATTCCAGTGTAATCCTGATTGAGAATTAAAGGATTTGGAATGGGCCAGAACACAGGAATAACATCAGTACTTTTCTCAAACAAAAGCTGGGAAATCCTACCAGCCAGAACAGGTCAGAACTACTTCTTAATATCACACCCACCGAAGTCAGCACAGCAACACAGTTGGCCTGAGCTGACTGAATCAGCAACTGGGTCAGGTTTTTGTTGTGCGTGTTCCCAGTGGTTAGCAGGCAATCTTGTAGTCTACGTTATTTCAACCAAGTTCTGACCTGGCCTAACCTTGGTTTGTGAAATCCAATAAGATCACAGCACAATCTGGCATGGCTGCAAGCAATGTTCAGTCGTACTGATACAAAAGTCCCTGAGGGGCATAATCTGGAAGAAACAACAAAGAAGCTTGCAACAAAGAGAGCCATAAAACAAAAAGACAAATGGCAAATAAAAGAGGAGCAGTATTACAGGGAAGGCCATTACAAAGAGCTTTGCTGTCAGAATTTAGTCTAGATTTGGACACACAAAAAAAAAAAGGGAAAGAAAAAAATGGAGGGAAAGAAAAATTAATGGAAAGAAAAAACCTTCTACCTTTTTTAAAGTTGAAGTTTCAAAGGTTTCCTCAAACAGCAAGAAAACAAGGTATGCAAAATCTCAAAAGGTCAAATGAATCCTTCTTTTCTGAAATAGCTGGCAGAGAAATCCCTGACAACAGAAAAATTTCCTCCTTGAAGTAGTGGTCTCTGTAACACAAAGCTATTTTGGTTCACAGCAATGTTATTCACCATCTTGGATCCAGGGCTTGTATGACATCAGAAATCACTCCTCAAAATTCAAGTAAGCACAATGCAAACTCTCACATATCACACTGTCCACCTTGGCTCAGTCAGATACTCAACGCTAATAACCAGCACACCAGAAAGCCAGCTCCACTCTACGGGCAGACAAGACGTGGAGTCATAGAATCAGAATCGCCAAGGTTGGAAAAGACCTTTCAGATCATCAAGTCCAACTGTCAACCCAGCACTCCCACTGTAACCCCTAAACCACTAAACCATATCACCCAGATAGAAGTTCATTGACCCACACACAAACTGCCTGATCACCTCTCCAAGGCACCAAAACAACGTAGGATATGAGCAGACAGTTGGGTGGCCCGATGAGAAGGACACATGAGAGAAAATGAGAACACAAGGATGCATGAATGGAAAGAGGAGGAGAGAGCATACAAACATTAAAAAGAGCAAAAGCATGATGAAGGGCACAAAAGAGCATACATGAGGGACTATATGCACACACGAGAGCTTAAGAAAGCATGAAGGACTACAAAGAAATGTTACAACAGAAAATAAGCAGTTTGAAATGAAGGATCTATCTGCCCCTTTGCTCCTGGGATTATCTGTCACCCTGGCAAAGCTTTTGCTTTGCTTTTTTACTCCTTTATTATATCTTTAAAGTCTGATGGAGTTAGGGCTGAAAAATGGCAAATGTTTGCTCCATGTTAGATGCAGAGGCAATGCAAAACACAACAGGAAACCAGTTTTGGTCAAAGCAAACTTTGAACACAGATGCTAACAGTGGAAGTGCTTCGGGGATCAGTGAAACAAGGTGATCAATCAGTAACAGAATGAAGTCCAGAGATGTGTCTCCACTACACTTCATGTAGTTGTTTTGCTAAGTGACACCTTCCCTTGCTTCATTGCTAGCAAGGGAAAATATATCAAGGGTAAAAACCAAGCAGTCCCATTTAATCTTGTCACACAAGAACAAGGAGGTTTATCAGGCTAAATATCACTTTTCTTCCTGAGGACAACAATCGCTTCCTGATATGAAATCCAAAACCACAGGGTCAAACCGTGAACAGGTCTTGAAACGCTCCTTGAAATATGACCACTTCAGCTAGGGATGGCAGTAAATAAAAGTAAAAAAAAAAAAAAAAAAATGGAAGCAACAAATTTCCTAACTTCAAATCCTTGCATGCACTGAGATAATTTTCCCTTTTTTTTTTTCATCTTTAAACTCCAACTTTTGGATTTTAGAAATGCTACACATGCACACCTTGGTGGCCTGCACCAGCCCTAGGCAATCATGAGAACAGCATGATACTGCTGAGTTTCACAGATCCATGCATCCTTATATCCTCAGGGACCAAGGAAAACACCTTCCCATTCAGAACATCTGAACGTATGTTCAGTGCTCACTCAAAGAAAGAATTTACTTGAATCAGAACCTAAAAAAACAAACTCAAAACTTGCACCCCCTCTATGAACACCTATGAACACTGTGATTTCCTCTTTCTAGCACGGAGCTTTAACAGAGTTGGGTTTTTCCTCAACTATTTTTGTATGTATTTATTTTAAGAGCTTAGAAAAATTATTTCAACAGCTTTTTAATCATATGCTAATTTCTAGCTGTATTTCTCAAATTAGAAATGTCAGGAAATGACACCCAATTATTGGAGCACAGTCAATGTGGAAAAAAAATTGCTTATGGGACAAATATGTAAAATAGATTATCCGAGTTCAGTGTTCTGTGCTAAAAACAGCACTTTCTACTGAATGCAAGTCACTGAGATTCAGTTTTTCATAAACTGATCCCCCTACATATATGTATTCCTAATTTAAAAGCTCAAAGCCCTTATTTCAGAGGTTCTGGCACCCATCTCCCTCCTGCAGAGTACAAGGCCTCCAGGGAAAGAGGCTCAAGAGACTTGACCTTCTGCCCACTGAGGCAAATAGAAAGTTTCTCACTGCTTCAGTAGGAAATCGGGTCAAGCAACATTTGTCAGACGTGTTGTAGCTGAAAATTAGGACATATTTCTCAAAAATTTGGCTACAGTTTACATGCACTTTAGTGTCTTCTTGCTCAAGGTGACCCGGTTGGATCAGCTGCAAAGCTTCAGTGGTTGGTTCCGCAGAATGCTTAATTAACGTTACCATTATCCTTGCTGAAGTCTCTAAGAGCACTGCTTTGTGTCTTCTTAATCTGAGACACTCAGTGGACTGATAAAAAGCTTGCTACGACTCCTTTTACCAGCTATTCAGGGGCTCCCCAATAGCGCCCCTGCATCCCCTGCAGTAACCGAGCAGCCTCTCCGTGCTGTGAGACTGGCACTGCTCCCTCTGCACTAACAGGCAGTGCCGGGGATGACTCCAGCCCTGCTTCCCGCAGGTACCTCCGCCACTGGGGATGTCCAAAGAGGTGAAGCCTGGGAAGTGCGGATCCCTCCATCCTATTCAACCTGAACAAGCTGAAAAAACTCACTAGAAAGCCTTTCACCTTCACTAAATCTAAGCTATTTGGTAACAATGCTTGTATCTATTCTTACAAACAATGTTTAAAATAAGGGAAATGCTGCAGATCAATCTCTATTTTAGCAAAGCTAAAAGGTTAGAAGGCTTCTAACCTTCACATTCCCTCAAATCTCCTTCACAGTTTACATTGTGTAACACATGCTAGTCATTTACTCTTCTGAGATTTCGGGGGGGACAGAAAAAAGAAAAAGAAAAAAATGCAACTGGACATTTCTTTCTCTCTTTTTTCTTTCTTTCTTTGCTGACAGATGAGACCCTCATGCAAGCTAAGGACTCAGTAACAGGCTGGGAATACTCCACCTGATAAACATGAGCACATTTAGAAAATGTGCCAGTCCACTACCCTTACCAACCAACACTGAAGGACAAAAGAGAAAAAAATTGCCATGGATTTACAACTTCCAGAGCGGGGTTTAAACTGGTAACCACAGAAGGAAGCCTGCCTGAGCTGGGAGCTGCTGCTCAGCTCCATGTTACTTCCCACCGAGGAGCTGCACAGCCTGGCTGCCAGCTACAGACAGATTAGAAATGGTGCTGCCAAGTGTTAGAAATGCTAGGCAACCGGGTTTTATTGAGAGCAGAAAGACCTTGAACCTCATGCCTCATTTTGGAGCAAATAAAAGCCAAATATGGGAAGCATACAAATTATTAAAATATACTAATTTTACTTTCATTGTCAGAAGTGATTAAGCTTGTGCATAATAACTGCAATGATCTACAATAAGCAAACATCACATTTTGCTAAAAGCCTATTATAAAACAAGGGGAAAAAATCCCATCCATATTTAGAATTTTAAAGGAAAATCATTAATTTAAAATATATCAAAGAATAATGAAAAGTCATTGAAAATTTAAAACAAAATCCTCAATAACCAGATTCAATATGAATGTTATTTCCATATATTACATATAAACTTCAATAGAATTTCACTGCCAGCTGGTTCTGAACTTTTTTCCTCCCCTCCTTAACTGAGCAATTAAATTCCAAAAGCAAAGCTCTCAGTAATTCTGTCACAGCAGTTCTCACGTTCAAAGCACTTTCCGGGCATTAAACTCCACAGCAATCCAAGGAAGTCAGTAAGGAAATGTCAGCATTCCCATTACACACAAAGGAAAAAATGAAACAGATCCTCCAGAGTTTTTATCCAAGATCAGAGAAGCAGTTTTGATTATACACATACTAAGGGACAGATAATCCAGGTTGTGGTTCAGCAAAACATTTCTATTCAATAAAGCTCTTAATCACTTGTCTAGAGACTTAAATGTTCCTGTATTCAGCTCAAATGAGTATGCATGTTGTTAAATGAATATACTGATGGAGCCCCAGCAAACAAAGCATCTCAATAGCATCCACTGAGGGAGAAAAAGCCCAGTGAGCAGGCTTTTGGGTGAAGCGAGGGGGATATAATCTTAAAAGTCATGGAGCTAGAAGCTGGAATAGAGCCAGAGTCTTTAAGCACAGAGTGATGTCAAGGAAGGCAGAGACACAACAGCCCTTTCTGCGCTGGCAAATGAGGAAGAGCTCCAGGACATTCCTGGGCTTTGCAGTGCTATGATTCATACTGTTAAATTGCTAAAGAGAGGACCTTGACAGGCTTTTGGCTATGACAAATTGCTTTCCTCCGAACACCACTTCAGCACAGCTCAGAGGCTACTAGGCAGGGACACTTCCCAACAGGTAGCACGCACCTGTTTTGGAAGCTGTGGAATGTCACCCTCACAGGCATGAGCCCCTCTGTGCCAGTTGGTCCCAGTGCACCCAAACATCCCGTTTACCCAGGCAGAGGTACTTCCTGACCGCAACTCAGAAGAACCCCAGTGGCACACAGAAGAGTAACCCACTCTGCTATGTCAGATTATATTAGAGTTTTCTATTGCAACTGGCAGAGGCTGGGGCTTCCCAGCATACAAGGGGCTCTGGAGCCTGTAGAACCAGTGCAGGGAAAACAAACCGTGATAACTTTTCTCAGTCATAACACATGAGGGTAGATACCAGTGTTTAAATCTACTCATCAGACACTTTGAGTACAGGATGCAAATAAACTATATCCCAATACCGTGAGCAAAATACAGCTCTAACTTGCACATCACTAGATATCTCCTCTGTGATTCCCAGTGGTGGACCAGCAAGATAAGGTCACACACAGGGCTTGTTGCCTGTCATGGGAGCTCCATGCCAAGCCATGTAGCTACTCATCTAACATTAGCATCTGTTTGCCTGGCAGGCTCCAAAGGCAATTCAGCTGACAACTCTGAATTTGCCTCTGGGTCTGTCACAAGATCATAAAACTGTGGGACTTCTGGGAGTGCCTAATACTTCTTTGATGAAGATCATGCACATCATAATATATTAGATCCATTCTAAGCATCCTTTGAAATTCATGTTTGTGACCTCCAAGAATTATTCAGGTGGTGTGGCTGGTTCAAGTGTGTAAACTAAAGCCAAGCTCAAAGATCATGCAATTAGCTCTTCTTGTTTGCAATCACGATCTCTTCAGCAAGTTTACATAATAATCCCATGAAGAGAAAAATCAGATTTTTTAGTGTTAACATGGGTTGCTGTCACTGATGGAACACTAGAGACTGCTCCCAAGCTTGTCTAGAAACAAACAGGATAACTGTATCAGCTTCATATCATCCTACTGCTTTAAGGTTTCATATGAGTGTGAAAGTGATATAAAAAAGACAGTGGCTTACACAACTTTACATTAGTCTAAAAGCTCATTTTGTAAGATTCAGTTCATGAAAGGCCAAAGTCTTCATTTTTTACCTATATATATATACACACACACATATGTATCCAACTAAAAAATGTGAGGAAAGATGGGATTGCTCATGTGCTTAAAATTCAGAGCATGCTAAATTGTCCTATTATGTCAGGAAATAGACGAACTCCTGGCCCTGAAACATTGAATTCTAGATAGCTGGAGTGTGCAAAACTCAACGTTAAATTTGCCCGCAAGTTTAAATGCATTGTATTTCTATAATTACTCATTAAAAAAAATTACTTAAAGAGCAGAAGACATTAAAAATCAATGCACCTTTCCCCAGCCTGTGTCTGATAAAGAAACATCAAACAACTGTTAACAGCCTCGGGAAATAAACATCCCTGTTTTAGGATATTCCCAATGGACATCAATTACATAACAGGACTAGATCAGCATTTATTACAAATACTATGGACAGTGCCTAAAACAGGAACCGCTTGCTGATCAGGCAGTTTCCAATCTTTTTCCTGCTTCAGAATGTAGCAGCATGCAGGGAACCCAATCATGTAAACAGCCCCAAAAGCTCTTTCCAGTCTAATAATACAGTATTGCAAGTGGGAAATCAGACCATTTCCACTGTGTTTACAACTATGGAACATGGATTTTAAGGCTTCAAACCTATCATGTTTTAACACTAAGCACCATCAATCCTTCTGTATCAAAAAGTTAAATGCAAAATATAGCTTTTGCCAGCCTACTGCTAAAACTGAAAATTTGAAAAAAAATAATCTGGAAAAACAAACATCAGTAGGTCAGACTTCTGTCTCCTCTACAAGATAGAACTAGAGGAATTTTCTTGGGAGCCTCCCCAGATTAGGGGGGCTTCAAAACATATGGTGATGGCTCACAAATCTGCAGGCACCTTCCCCAAGGCCATGCCTCCTGAAGCCATATAGTTTGAGAGCTGCTAATTTGTAGCCCACATAGATAACATTTAGACATCTAAGCCCTTGATAGAAGCTCAAGGCTTCCAACCTCCCCCAACATCCTTGAAGCTGTGCCTCGCAATCATCGCTGGTTGTTAAAACGCAGTCCACAGTAATTACTGCTGTGCTCTCAAAGCAGAGCAGCCTTTGCTGCAGTACAGCAGCTCTGAGACATGAGGCCAACTGAAGCCTCAAGTCTATTTTAATCCCACTATAATTATAAATTATGGATATGTAGTTGAGATGCTTCTGAATTTTTGTTTGCATAAGGGTGTATTTATGCACTGCAGAAGAGCACTGCAGAGGAGTATCTGAGCTTGAACTGACTGAACTGGCATCAGAGCCAATATAACAACAGCACGACGCTGTGCCCAAGACATCACTGCTGTCAGGACACACTGCCATGTTCAGAGCTAACAACAAAACATACCTTTTCACCATCCTCCATTAAGCAATGTTGACATATCCATTAAATACAGAATGAAGAGAAAAGGTGTTGACAGGTTTCTCCGAGGCAAAACAGTGGAGAAACACACTGGTTAGTTGTTCAAAGGACCGTGATAAGGGAAAAGTATTACCCAAGCCAGAACCACAGAATAGATGCTGGAAAACTTGCCAAAGACTGGTTGAGTGGAGAGAGGCATTGCGTTCTCCATGCCTGCACCAGCTTGCAGTTGCCATCGGGCCTCACGCTGCAGTGAAGGGGACAGCTGCAGTCTCTGGCACTATTTCCTAACCCTGGAAGAAGCTAGCTCTCTACAACAATATTTTTATTACATTGCTATCCCTTAGTGATGCAATATTTATCAGTAAAGTAACAAATAAACTCCTTTTACTTCAGAAAGCAATGCATCACTGTACTTTGCTAGGAATACCACCTCAGATCAAACACCAGCTGTTTTGAGTTTAATAGCCTCCCATGCACTTGTATAATCAGCAACTACATCACTGGAGAAAGAGGTCTGCTTTGACACATGCTTTGCACTAACTGGAGGGTCCACTGTAAAGCAGTACCATAGTAAGTAGACTGTAGGTACTAAGTACACTTTCCACTGCAACCAGTAAGGAGCATTTCTGTAATTGGCCTTGCAGAAGGATCTAGACAGACTGGAGCACTGGGCTATGATGAATGGAATGGAATTTAAAAAGTCAAAATGTCAGATTCCGCACCTAGGACTGAGTAACACCAGGCACAAGTACAAATGGGGAGAAGAGTAGCTGGAGAGCAGCTTTGCAGAAAGGATCTGGGGGTGCTGGCCAACAGCAGCTCAGGGTGAGCCAGCAGCAGCCCTGGCAGTCCAACCCCATCCTGGAGTGCATCCAACAAAGCATCACCAGCCAGTCAAAAAAGGTGACTGTGCTGCTGTGTTCAGTGCTGGTGTGGCCTCACCTGGAGTGCTGTGTGCTGTGCTGGGCCCCATGAATTAAGAAGGATGTTCAGGTCTCTGAATGCGTCCAGAGGAAGGCAACAAAGATGGTGTAAGGGATGGAAAGAATGTTCTATTAGTTGCAGCTGAGGACTCCAGGTTTGTCTAGTTTGGAGAAAAGGATGCTGAGGGGTGAGCTCATTGCTCTCTGCAGCTTCCTGAGGAGGGAAAGTAGAGAAGGAGGTGCTGATCACTTCTTCCTGGTATCCAGTGACAGGACATGCAGGAATGGATCAAAGCTGCATCAGGGCAGGTTCAGACTGGACAACACAATTTCTTTAGCGTTCCTTCACTGACAGGGTGCTCAAACACTGGAACAGACTTCCCAGAGAGGTGGTCAGATCCTGGAGCCTGTCAGTGTTTAAGAGGCATTTGGACAATGCCCTTAACAACATTCTTTAACTTTTGGTCATCCCTGAACTGGTCAGGCAGTTGGACTAGTTGGTCGTTGCAGGTCCCTTCCAACTGAAATAGTCTATTCTATTTTAATTATTTACACTATGCTCTTCTTCAGAACATAGCTGTTGTGTATTATTTTCTACCCAAACACTAAAAAGAACATAGACATGAAGGAAGAGATGTATAGCATTATCATTTCGCTTCAAGACAGAAACAAAGATGGGAGAAAGAACATTATTTCCTCAGGATGCTGTCATTCGGAGAGGATCAAATCAACCTCCTAAATCTCAGTCTGATGCTTTAGAATATACAACAAATTACTTCCTGTTAGCTGTTTATGAGGGTGTTCTTAAACTTGCTTGATCTTCAAGCAAAATGTAGACCTTATATTATTAGAGTGACCTTCAACTGGAATCAACAGGAAATCATTTAAAGAATGCACCATGACAAATTTTTTATGTGCTTTCTGAATATTCAGACAAGGTGTTCACTGTATGTAAGGGAGAAATATAAATATTAAAAAAAAAAATCATCGTGAGTCCTGACTCAGAGTCTTATCACAAGAGAACTAGCTCTTCATGCTTAGAATGGAGGCCTGAAGAAAGCAGCCAGGGCCTGCAAATTCCATACTTCCGTCTGTCTTCTACAGTCCTATAAACTCCCAGATTACTTAAGGCAAAAAGAACTTGCAGAAACACATGAGGAAATACAGGGACACTAATTTGGGCTAAATTAACCTACAAGAGGGATGTATATACCAGAGTTTTGAAGGCACAATCCAACCCTCATTAAGGATCACTGAACTTGACCTGTACCCCAGTACACTCACACAGGGAATCTGAAACAGCCAGCAAGTCTTCTTTTCCTAGTAATTTTGCACATAATTTTGTGCTCCTTTCAATAGAAGAAACTATTTTATCTGCCCAGTTCCATCCCAGTGTTGACTTTTCTGAGTATACCCTGGCAAACTGTCTGCCATAAACATTCAACTATCAAGCAGACACTAAAACATTCCTTTTCCAGACAAAAGACAAATGAGAATCATTATCATACAGGCCCTTTTATGAGAAAAGAATTTTATTGTTGTACTAATGTTTCTCCTGCTGATGTGAGATAGAGTCTTTCAAAAGATGTCAGAGTAGTACCTGGCCCATGGAAGCTAAAAGCATATTGATAGCTTTAAAAAGTCAGAATCAAACCATACAAAAATATGTATTTTTTAGTAAAGGAAAGCAGGACACTATGATCCACACAGAATAATTTCTAACTTTTCATCTGCTGGGTTTTTTTCAGTGACTGGCAAGATTTACTAGCCAGTTGGTAAAATAATGAAGGAAAGAGGCCAGTAAAACTATACAAAGCCAAGAGAAACTGTCTAGTGCTAATTAGAAACAATGTGCTGCCTGATGACACTTTATAGACTCCAATTACCATACTCGGCAGGAAGGAGCTTTCAAACATCTGTATGATGATTATTCTCCACTGGGATGTCATTTACAGTGCAAAGTATTAAAAACAGGGCCAAAAAATCAATTATAATCTTTGTAAATGAGCATATTCTTTATCTAAGGGATTTGAACATGTGTGTGGAAATTGGCTTTAAAAGGAGAGACATTTCATTTGACAATGAAAAACAGGCAACAACCTCCCCTACCCTGCATATCTGATTTGCACAAGATTAAACTTAAGGATCATTAAGATAATAATTTGTATGTAAAGTGCAAGAACAAAGTATTAGAAGAAGTTAGGCCTAACGAAGCAATGACTAACTACATGCAAGATTCGAAGATTTATTTAAGTTTTTAGGTGAATATCCAGAAGTACAGTCCATCGACCAGGACTACTTGGATGATTAAAGATATTTACACACCAAGCAGGAATAAAAAAATCATACCTTTTATTGTACTAAGTTGTTCTAAACAATTATTTTCATATTTACATAGAAAACCACAAACATGGAAAAGTAATAGGAGGAGTAAGAAGCTACCAATAGCCAGTGAAAATGCTAATTCAACTGGTCCCTATTTTATACATTAGAGTTGTGAATTAAGGATCTTAGCCTGTAATCAAAGGAAACCAAAATAATGTGGAAAAACACAAATTACCAGAGAAAAAAAATATAATTATAAAAATGTAAAATATACCACTGTAAATTAAAAAAAAAAGCCAAACCCACAAACAAATAAAAAAGGTTGTTTGAGTGCATTGAAGGATTTCTTCTCTCATCTACTGATTTTCAGACATGTGTTATCTCAGAGGCCCAAAGGTATGCGAAAGTGATGCTGAGTTTTATTCAAGAGCAAATGGGAACAGCAATGGTTAATTGCAGAAAATGGCTAGAAAATTTGCCAGTCATTGCCTTAATTACAGTACAACATCTGGCAGCTTTAGCCTGACTTTGCAGATGACTGATATGACCAAGCACCATCAGTATTTTGAACAGAAAGTGAGATGAATATAACTTTATTCTCTTGGAGGCAAAACTTACTTGCCTTTGTAAGAGCAGATTAATGACCTACTAATATACTATTGTACTTCAAGACTATTTTAAAGTATGAACTAATGGAGAGTGTAGACACTTGCTGAGTAATGCCAAAAGCATGCCATTCCTGTGCTATAAAGGCTGTCTCCTAGTAATTAAGGAGGTACTAACCTAAGGTCTTGGGTTTGACCTTTAAAGTCCTAAGCAATCTGGTAATCTAGTCCAGAGACCAGGCTTCCTGTGCACTTTACCCCTCTTCCTTTTTTCCTCTAGCTTTTACAAAAATGATTAGAGAGAAGCTGTCAGTCCCCCTCAGCCATTGTGTCATTTGGTCAGACAGGACATGGACCTATTAAAACTCTCATTCAAACTTCACAGCTCATTTCTCCTGGTGGATACTTGAGAAGAAACTAAGAGGATATCCTGGAAGAGTTGTTTTATGAAGCTACCACTCAGTTTTGTAATAGGTTACTTGGCAGATGAGCAATTTCAAAATGATAGCAGGATTTTTATGGTTAAGGCAGCCCAGAATAGGATGTGATCCCCATCAGCTGTGTATAATAAAAGACAGAGGACGGAGGACGCTTTCAAAATGCTGTGGCCTCTTCACTGTCATGGAGCATCATGGCTGTCACTGGTGTTCTGGAAAAACGAACTGCACAATGTATTTAATAGCATGTACTCTGCAGAATTAAAATAAATTCTGAATTTCACATGAAAATTTAATATAACTAGGTTAATGCAGGATGTCTGCAGCAGAATTTCAGCTGCACAGCAGTCTCAAGCTATTTTGAGCAGTAGCAACTACTTAAGTAGAATCAGCGAGAGACCACATTCCCTGTTGTTTGGGAATAACAAAGCTGGAACACCTCTAACAGGCTACCTAGGGATTACTTCAGCTAAATGCAGCTCTGTTATCAAAAGAGAAAAGGATTTTTTTCAGCCTGACAGCACCATAAAAACTCTTGTTCACAGTGAATGACACATGAACAGAGACTGGTGTTTATAATTTTCTGCTGGTTAAAGACTCATTCTTGCTCCCATTGAACTAAATGAGGCAAAACTGCCATTGATTTCAATCAGATTGTCAGTAGACCTTAAAGATACTAACCATCAGCACTTATTAATATGGAATTATCAGCAGAAAACATATTGACTACTTGATCTAAATACTTTATCTTCATTCATCAAAACACTTAATCCAAATGAACAAAGACAGAAAACTGAACCTAGACCAAAGGTCAGGCTGAACTTACAAATTGCAATGACTGCTGATACACATCACCAGCAGCAGCAGTATAATGTGTATTGTACCCAATCAAACCAATGGACAGAATATTAAATTGGAAACACACAGCACGTACACACACTCACACCCCTTGGTTTCGCAGCAGTTCAAATTCTGCTTCAACCACAAACATCCTCTACCTTTTCACATAAAACATGAAAAAAACATTAAAAAAAAATCATAAAACTGGCTACTTATTTGCTGAAGCTTTTAACAATAAAAGCCAAAATCAACTTTTCTGTCTACAAATGCTACAACTCTCATAAAAAGTTCTTAAACTCCACTGGTATTATTTTTAACTTCAGAGAAGTAATTGATGTACTATAAAGGAGAAAAAGAGTGGTAAAAATTTCTGAATTTAATTATATGAATAGTATTCTGTACACACTTAATTGCATAGCAGTAACACAACCACTTTCATTACTCTTTATAGCTTCAGATGCCCATTAGCACAATCCCCAAGGTTCCTTATGAATAATTAGATTAGAAAAGGGGGACTCTGATGAAACGCAATAGGATGCAATGCTTATGAAACAGCACATCTTGAATCCAGATGCTGACATGACAACATCATGAAGAGCTAATTTGCACATCCAAATTAATACCATCATGATGATAATACAAAAGAAAGATATGCATATAAAATGAGCTACAGAAAATAATGTCAAAAAGAATTGAGGTACTTATATTACAAAAATACATCTTTTTGACATTTTAACCCAGTTGGAAAGGTGTAAATAGACTAAATGTCATATTCATGAGTATAGAGATACTTAAGCAGACTTACTAGAATTTAATTCACTATTTGGCAACACATGGGCAAGCTGTTTAATAGTTATACCCATCAAACATGCGCAGCACTCACATAAACAGGTGAATAATTTCATTACATTCTATTATGCATCTGTTTCTATTTGAAACACTGAATATTTTTTTATTGTTTGGTGCTTCTTAAGTATATACTATCAACAAAATCTTCAGTGATGTATTTTTGAAGGATCTCTGCATAGGGCCAAAAAGAACAAACAAATAGGGTTTAAAATATTTTAAAGAGTCAGGTATTTCTGCAGCTGTCCTGACTTGTCTGTCTGCATATTTTCATGTCTGAATAGTTAAAAAAGATCTTCCTCAAATACACTTAACAGAAAATAATGGCATTACCACAGAAAGGCAGAAATAGTTTCCTTTCATTTCTGTGTCTCTCCTTCATGTAAAGCTTCAAACACAGATACACATGTTACAAGGCAGACTCTACCTTTGCTACTTGAACACTGATGTCAAAGAAGACGGCTCCTCTCTCCAGCTTGTAATGTACATGGATCCTTTTTGCCCTATGCATTTGAGAAGGTGTTTTGTCAAGGCAAGAACACTAGTCTAAAGGATGTTCAACTTTAAAAAAAAAAATCTACATTCACATCAAGCTGATGGGATCCCTTTAGAGTGAAGAAACATATGTAAAGTCAGCTGAAATTATAACACTATTGAAAAGGATATGGCAGGAACAGAAGGATAAAAGTGAATAGATGGGACACAAGCAAGAGGCATAACACTGGAAACATAGTATTATAGACATTTTGAAACATAATGAGTGAAGTTTTTTTATCATGCAAGGGTAAGGAAAAACCTCATTAAATTAAAAACCCCATACTTAAAGCTAATAGCAACAGTGTTCTTCACCAAGCATTTCGGAATCTACTACAAAATATCACTGAGACAAGGAGATCAGTAGGATTCAAGCGAGAAGTGCAGTTATGCACCTATCCACATCACTAATTATGACAAAATTTTACTAACTGGGACAGAAAGATGTATTAAAAAAATAAAAAAACCCCACAAAGCCAGAATAATTCCATACCTTCAAAACAATCACCTCAACATAGTGGAAAAGTAAACATATTTCTGGACAAACGATACACACTTAGAAGCAGGATAGTAACAGAGGAAGAACATTAAATGTTCCCACTTTGTATTTGGCTAGTTATGAGGAAGCATGCAGTATTTTTGTACATAATATTACACCTACGATGTGAACAACAAAAATGCTTCATTATTCATTCTAACAAAATGCTTCCTTTTAGAAGAAGTTTCAAGTGCCAGCTTCTTCATTACCACATCGCAACAGTCTTTGCTTACTGAGATTGATCCCACACTGTTTAAATCACTAGGAGTTCCTTCCAGGGACTTCAAGGGAAACAGTATCATGACCAAAGTCTATGAGCAGAATACGTTAACAAAAATCAAATAACCAGCAAGACACACAGGCAACATGCAGTGAGGAAATATATGTGAGGCATAAGTGAAAGCTTTTATGGGTATATGAAAACATTTTCATGAGTTTTTGCCACTGTAACCCTCATGCTTCCTGTACTTATCTGTCTTTTTTTGTCACCTCTTGCTGTGCACTAAGTTATAAGATTCTGGTGGCATGTTCATTTTAATCACCTATGAGGCATCATACACTCTTGTGGCACTGAAGTGAATAAATAACATGATGCCTTTTATTTTGAGAAGTCACAACTAACTGCTCTTAGTCATGATGTATGTTCTACTCACCTAAATAACAGACAGCCTCAAATCAATGCAGTCCTTCACTTCAAAGGTGAAATATTAAAAAATACATGTATTTTAAAAGATCCTATGCATCATCCTAAAGCTGTTGACAGTCTCCAAGTGCATAAATTCACAAAACACCATGCCTTAAACCTGGCATGCTGTTTTGTTCTCTAGCTGGCATGCTGGTTTGTCCTCCTCACAGTCTGCCTGCCACACAGTTTGTGTTTTGCAGCAGCACTCAGACCCATTTCTGGACTTCAATGGAGCAAATGGATGATATCTTAGTTCCCCTATTCCCTGCCTTCATTATCTGCACAAAGGCTGGAAGTTCTGCCTCAGAATATGCTGCTCCTGAAATACTGTCAGATGATTTAGGGTAGGTTTGGCAGACAATGGTTTCTGAAGTTACATCAGCCTAGGTCTGTGCAGTAATTTATATACTGCTAAGACCTAATTAAGTCCACGTATTATTTCATACATGTTTTATTGCTAGCTTTTCTTGCGGAATGATCTTACATGAAATGTATGATACAATACCAGAACTCACTAAAATCAGGAGATAGACACAATCTATGAAAAACCTAAAGAACACAGATACTAACTTAGGATGTCATGTCAGAACACTAATTCCTGGCATGAGAAAATTTAGGCAGGGAGCTTCTGGGAAATATTTTAATATTTTCTTTACTAGATACCAAAAATTTATAAGAGCTAACAAAGGATAAAACAGTTCTGGAACAGGCCCCAAGCTTTCCAGTGTTTTCAGACTACAGGCAGAGGATTGATGACAGATCACTATCACTCTGGCACCCGCCATTGCTTGGCAGAGCTGGGATGCCACATGGCATAGATATAACATATATTGTATAGTAGTTCTAAATATAAATATTTTAAGGATATTTAAAGATATTAGTAGGACAACAAGAGGACAAGAGAAGGCTGGTCTTACTACTATCTCTGCTACATCCCTGCTGTACTCTCTTCTTACATCAGTCTAGCAAATTTGCACAAGAACAGTTATGCAGTGGTTTTTTAATATAAAGAAATTATGTACAGATAAGGTTTGCAATAAAGCTCATCATTCATTCCTCCTCGCTAGTCTCTTTATTACCCTCATTAATATTGCTTTTCTGTCTACAGACCTGTGCCTCCAAGTGCTTCCTCAATTTCTCTCACCTGAATAGGACCATGGGACTTATCTCAAGGGTAATATTAAGTATGTTCACATATTTCCAGGATTTTTATGTATGTATCTAGTCTCTGACTTGCAGAGATCATAACTGGAGCTTTAACTGTCCTTCTCTGGGAATCAAAGAAATGCATAATTTGCCTGGACTGGTGATAACACTTCAGCCTATTTAAGTGCATTCACAGTGCTTGGTAGCAGAAGTTTTATTAAAAGACACTCTTGGGAATCCATACAGTTAAAATTCCACTGAAGCCACCATATCTGAACAGCCCCCTAGATTTTATAAACACCATGCACATTAAAGAGAGATGTGTATTAAAGACTGCATCTTTAGGGTGTCATAATATCCTGAAATAAGAACAAACGAACTCTTAGTTAAAAAAATACCCAGACAAAAAATGAAATACTAGCAGTGGGGAAAGATAATTATTGTTTCCCTCTGTTTAAAGCAAAAAAACAAGAACAAAAGAAAAAGCATACAAGAAGAGCCATTTCACAACTATTTAGCTAGATCTGGAATTTGAGAAATAAAAAAGTGTCAGTTGATGAATTACAAGCTTAATTACATCTGGGATAAGACATTTTAGAACCCATAGGAAAATAATTTGCTGAATGTCAGCATGCTCAGATGCCCACCAGTGAGCAGTCCCTCCTCTATTCCAGGGTTTCAGCGAAGACAACATACATGTCAACCACAGTAGAAGAAACACAAACTAATGAAACTGTGCGTAAGCTATAATTACACTGTCTCAGTGAATGGCACTTGGGGTATTGTGAACAGATTGTACATGTTACTTCACACAGGGCTTAATGAAGCATTCTCTGTTCTACAAACTTCACCTCTTGATTTAATTAACCTTCATACCTATACACGCACTACCTACCAATCATAAATGTTGGAAAACCCTTAAATCAACTACAATGCTTTTGAACTACATTAGAAAAGTAACAGAGGTTTGGTTTGTGTTCAGTTTGGCAGCTCATATGTGAACAGCAAGCAAATTGTAAGGTTCTTAGATAACAAAAACTCACATGGCGAATTTGGCCCTAAATCAGCTCTCCCAAAAATAACATCTAATCCTTTAAATGAAATTGCAACAAAGCAGAATCGATTCATTCACAACAATAAAAACCAACTAAGATTTTACTAGAAGAGAAATAAGCATGAAAATAATTTAGGAGGGCTACCTATTACAAGACTTATGGATATTAAAACATTCTGTTTTGCAGAACAAATTAGATGTCTAGCTCACATCTCAAGTTTGTAGGCGTGGCTTTGCACAATACAAATATATAAAACTGCATCATTTTCACCGGCTCTTAAAAATGGAAAGGACACTCATCATTGTTGTCTCAAATGTAAAAATCATCATCTCACAGAGCACAACAGTTAATCTTTTACAAGTTTAGGACCGAGAAGGCTGCTTACAGCCACTCTGTATACCTCCTGTTAGCCTGCATCTTCTTGTTCTCCCGTACCATTTCATAATTTCCTCCTGTATGAGTACAAATTCTTGCTCAGACTCTAGCACTCAAGGACAAATGCAAAGGGAAACTCTGTCCACTCTCCCGGTGGAAGTAAACCGAAGAGGCAGGGAAACAGTAAACCCCCATTTCACAGTTCTCTGCTAATGAAGGCTGCCCCTGCACTTTAAAGGAACAAAGAAAATTAATTGCACCTTAGAAAGGCACCTCAATGGCACAGGAGCTACTGGGGCTACTCCTGGCAGGTAGGGTTCAGCTGAATTTCTTTCATGAAGACTTAGTAGCTGTGTAAACGGCCAAGCAAAACTGACACACTTTCTCTGCTTCCCTTCCCCCAGGATTAAAGTTTGCATAACATACTTAATATTTTATTTCATTAAAAAATCAAGTTGAAATTACTTAATGCTCAAATTAGAAAAACACTCAGGACTGATTTAGAGAATACAAGCTGCACTGGAGAAATATTAGTAAATTCCACACAACAACAAAGAGCAAGTGAAAGCTGCAGAGATAATTTATTTGAATCTCTCAAGTCATTTTAATAGTACCTCTCATAAAAAATTAATCTGTAAAAGTTAGCAAGCATGACACAGAGGAGGAGAACCAGTGGACTGGATAGAAGTTGGCTGAGGGATAAAAGGGAAAGTTTGCCAGGCACAGAAAATGAGGACTCTGTTTGCATTTTAAAATTTTTCATCCAGCTCTAAAGACTTACATTACAAGCAAAAAGAAGTACAAAGGCCTCCCTACAAGCCTATGAAGCAACACGATTATTACTTTAAAAAGAACAAAACCAAAACCACATAGAACAAAGCAGAAAAAAAAATCAACAAAACGTAACAACATTTATGGTTACATTTGTCACTCCAGAAGAGAGATTTCAAGGAGGAAGCAGAAACCTGTGTAATAGAGGCCATAAAGCAGGATTTTAAATTAACTGAGAATTCAGCCAACCTTGACAACTTAAACAGAAGGTACCAGATCTGTCCTTTTCCTTCACTGGAGCTATGCTATTCAGTTCACATGAGAATCTCAACCAATGTCAATGTCATTATGGCATAAAGGATAATAATAATTGTATTTATGATATATCCCTCCAAGGCAGCATGCGAGATCACTCAAGCAAGTTAAAATATGCCATAATACATGAAAACATTTAATATATTTTTTTAATCTGTACTTAGTATTTTTCACTTCAGTAGAAAATGTGCAGCTCCTGTAAAGCAATATAGTGTTTTGTCTCATACCACTCTCTTGGATAGCTAAAAAAAAAAACCTATGTTGCTCAATAACGTAACAAGAGGAGTAGCTAAACATGCTTGTTTACCTCACTACACTGCTGTTAGCTACTGAAGGGCCAGGCTTCCCCTTTTGTTATTCTCTCCCTAACTTAGTTCCTGGGGTCTGGCTGCACGGTACCAAGACAGAAAGAAATACTGTGATTCCCACAAAGTGCCACACTCCAGTGAGACCAGGGACACAGAGCATGACAAATGACAGTGCAACTGGTGCTGAACACCAGGGAGAGAATTTGGTATGGGATATGCTTAGAGCTGCTGTGTGGGTACCACAGATCCTATTGGCAGACTGTCCATCACTACCCAGGCTGGGGGCTCAGCCGACAGGGATGCTCATCTTCAGCAGGGATGCTGAAGGTCCCAGTTGAGCTTTTCCTCTCACCTGGTAGAAAGCAAAATCGGAACCAGTGCCTTCCAACTCCCCTGGGCTAAGCCTGAAACTAAAGTCTCTCAGTTTCCAAAGTGCCTCAACACAGGTAAGGTGCCCACCTGCCTCCTGCCATTTTCTCCTCCTCTCCTACAGCATTACCAAACAAGATGGACACACACCAGTGATCTCCACACAGAGCTCAGCATGAGCTCAGGGAATTCAGAGAATCTGAACAAATCTAAAGCTCAGGATGCTCCACAGATACAGTAAGAGTTTGAGTCCATTTCAACCAGAATTAAGTCAGAATTGGGTGACTTTAGGCTAAGGTACTTATGACTTGCATACTTAAGCGCTCTGGGATCTTGTGTTTCAAAACAGAAGCAGTATCACATTTTTTTTGAAATATCTACATGCTATGTGGTACAGGTATCCCATTCTTGGAGATTTAGAGAGCAGCACAGACCCATTAACTGGGTATGCACCAAAGAGGACTAAAATGCAATAAATTATTGAGAACTTAGCAATTCTGGAAGCCACATGGCATCAGCTGATCTTTTGGGGATGTGTCCTTGCACTCTCTTATCCTCCTTACACAGTGACTCACAAACTCCCCTCACGATCCTTCACATGAAGTGAAGTTTGTGTGAAGGTCACTGCTACCCAACGGAGAAGGTAAGGCTGCTGCTACCACCTTACACTCCAAGACTCTTCACCAGATATTCCCAACTCAAAGGGCAGTACGAGCAGCCAGGCTGCCATAGCAGGGACCTGGCTGCGTGACAGAGTTTGCCACAATATCCTTGACTGCTGTAGCCTGTACACTAACACAACTAAGAACAGTCCTGGAAGATCTAAAAAATCAAGAAAATGGT
This sequence comes from Neopelma chrysocephalum, assembly GCF_003984885.1. Taxonomy (NCBI): domain Eukaryota; kingdom Metazoa; phylum Chordata; class Aves; order Passeriformes; family Pipridae; genus Neopelma; species Neopelma chrysocephalum. The sequence goes on along the minus strand of NW_020897731.1, from coordinate 3,182,477 downwards.
GAAAAGCATTCTTGTTCAAACTGTTATTTACAGACTTGAGAAAGTAGCTATAGATTTTATAAACATGAGCATGAAGATATAGTTTCCTTAGGGTGATCACTTCCTTGAGTGCCTGAAGTTCCTATATTGCCTGGAACAGTGATAGAATAATACAAAGGGTATAATCCTGGATTTATAAGAATTTTGAACTAAACAGGTAGAGAATTAGGTTCATGGCAATTTTAACACCTTCAGATACTGGAAGCTGCAAGGAACTGTCCTGGGCAGCACACTGGGTTTGTTAATGTAAAGACAGAGTAAATTTTTAAGTCAGGACAGTGGCCTCTCTTATTTCCTACAAAATAAAACTCTAGATGAACATCATGCCAGAATTCACATACCCCAGAAAACACCACGGTCTTCTGGGTTTATAAACAGACTGCTCTTCAAAGTCCAAAGCTGTAAACTAATTTATGGCCCCGGTTCACTTGTACTTGCTACTATAGCAAACCTTAAAGCCAGTGAGGCTGATACCTGACTTCACAGTAAGGGCTTTTCACAGCCCTGACTAAAAGCCTTTTTTCACCCTTACTGGTACTATTATAGATTTTATTCAGTAATTAAACCTAGGTTTCCCCTTCTTCTTGTTGTTGACAACAATGAGAGGTGATAGAAACACCAGGTGTTTTGTTCTTCCTGCGACTCCGAAAAATTAGAGGTTGGTGAATGAAAGAGTCCTCTATTTGCTTGTGCACCATAACAATAAATAAACCTTGATCTGCAAAAGCCAAATCTGTATTATATGCATTGCTTCAGAGTGCAACTGACTGGAAACATTTTTACTCTGGTCTGCAATTTGAGAATATAGCGCAGAGCAGAATGAAGCCATAGACTTGGAAAAGCTATTTATACTGCATATGCCCGAAGGAGATATAGCTAATAACTAATTCATTTCACATCACACATTTGAATGCAATATGAAAACTTCCCAGTTTCTTATCAGCACAGGAGAAAAGACCCCACTGTGACTTTCTTTAAAATAATTAAGGATTCTTTACCAAAACATTTTAATCAAACTAAGTCTCCACAGCAGTATTTTCTTTCCCTGCCTTATATCTATTTCCTGAAGAGGTCCATACCTATTATTTGATAAAAGCATTTCACAACATAGCAGTTTCCCAAGCTATTAAGAATGCTGGTCATTTTCCTAGATAACACATTTTTTATCAAATAGTTTTCTACAAGCTGGATTAAAATCCAATATATTATTGGTCATATCAGTAGGAAAAAAATGGGAAAAATCTGCTAAAGAATTCGGTGAGCAATGCAACTGTAATATCTGCCTATGATAGGTTTTGAGTTCACTTAGTTTTTTGTTGTAGGGAAAACAGATCAGCTAAGTATTATTCCATGGAGTAAATTGTTGAATATTTTATTACAAATGATTAAGAATTAAATAACAGATAAGAAAGATAAGGATTTGTAGTACTTGAGAGACATCAATAAGCACATTGAGCTTCCGTTCTGCTGTAGATACAAAGCAGCAAGCTGGCACAATGCTCAGTGCAGTGATAGCCTTCTCATTTGTCCACACCAACAATTTCTGTTTTCCTTCGCTTTTCTTCCATACGCTGACACCAGGTGTTGTGACAGCTTGACTCAAGGAGAGTGTCCTAAGAACAGTGTGGTTTCAGCCAACACTGGTGCCAAGGCGGCATCATAAATAAGCTGGTAGGGGAGGCTGTGAGGAGTCCCAGCTGGTGCTCCCCGGGAGCTACTATTGCCATGGGACTCTGCTAACTCTGAAAGAAGAATAAGGGACCTTGTGGACAAAAAAGAAGAAAAAAGTCCAAAAAACCCCCCACCAACGCCCTAGATTACCCTGTGGCTCAAAGACTTAGCAAACAATGACCGACTATTTAACCTGGGCCTTCTGTTACTTCTTAATTAAAAGGCAAGTTTTTGTTAACAGGTTTTATGCTTAAATTGGAATTAATTTCTATATGAAACAATGTGAATGAACTCCGCCAATTTGTAATTCATAACCCCTAGGGCCCCTAGTTTTTACTGAGTAGCATGACAATATCCTAATTTTACTTCTACCACAGCAGAAGCAGCATGAAAATTATTTATAACACATGTTAAACATAAACTACAACTAGATATTGTGAGTGTACACCCAAATAAGCATATTCTGAATCTCTAACTAAATTTAACAGAAAGAATGCAGATTTCCTTCAATAACTCTTTTAGGGTTTGGGGGTTTTCCCCTTTAGCAGAATATTCTGATAGCATTAGGAAGCACAGCTCAGTGACTGGTGAACATCCATTTCCAGAATCAGACCTTTTATAGAGTGTAAAAGGATACCCTACTTTGTGTGTGCGCATTGATTTTGTTTAGGACATGGAGAGAAGCTGACCTGAGGTTTGCTCAGTTTCAGGCTGAGGGAACGCTTCTGGTTTGTTGTGGGGGTTTTTTATTCTGTTCTCACTTTTGCTGTTTGTTCATTTAATTTCATTATATTTACTTTATTCTGTGTTTATTGACCATGTGCTTTAGTTTGAATCACTGTATTATTCAGAAAAGAAATATGTCCCCATTGCAGAGTAATCGAGCAACAATATATTAACTACTAAGATTACCAAAGTAAGCTATCTAAATTATAAAATAGCAGATAACAAAATATTGCAAAGCGTAGTTATAAAAGGGCTTAAAAATAACTACTCTGCAAAATAGCATCAGCTGCTCACTTTTCCAGATTTTACTCTGAGCTGGAGCATGTCCAGACTACAGGCAACAAAAGAACATGCAAAGACTCTACGCAACTTCTGAAGACAGAAATGAGTGCAGCTGTTTAGATTTCCAAATATATTAATATAAGGATACAACACCAGCTATTGAAAGCCATTGCTGCTTTTTAATTTTTGCTCACACAGTATTTGAAACGTTGAAGAGCAAGTGTGTTACCTTATCATAACATTAACTCTTCAATCATGACTTTTCCCATCAACTAAGTGGCAGATAACTATTTTTATGCTAATATTTAAAATAATCTTTATTAATTGCTGCCCCAATGTAAACTCACTAATGGCTTCATTACATACATAAGTAAAGAAATAAAACCCAAACAGAAAAGAGGAAAACATTAAAATGAAATAAGTAATACTATACTTGATATAAGCCTTTCTGTGTTTTCTTAAAAGGTCAGAATTATCTATTTTCCCAAGGAAACTCCAAGTATTTCACTTTTAACTTTTATAACAAAGGGACAGTGCAAAGTGTGTAAGTTGCCAGAAATGTAAATTCACCAGTTATCAAACCTATCCATTTTAATGGCAAATAACATAGCACTGCATAATCAAAGACATGTGACAGCACATCAGGTTTTTGGAATCTTTGAATATATACTATGACACTGCACAAGTCAGCACCATCTCCATAACACAGAAAAGTGAAAATGCCTTTTACAAGAGCAAGAACAGAAGGCAAAGAAGTGATCTCCTTCTGAGGTGTATTTATAACCACTCCCTGCAAGGGAACATGGATACTGATCATCCTGTCTCCTGATGATGTACCAATACAGGATGCTGATGTACCAGTACATCAACTTGTCAGGAGCAGCCAGAGCAGCATTAAATAGCAGCAAGGGTTCAGTGATGTTACAGTGCTGACTGCACATAAAAGTTCCCATCAGTTTGCTGCTGCTGAAGAACCAGCGCTTCAGCTGCTATCCACGTTTGTTGCGTTTTCAGATGGGCATGCAGGGAGGTAACAAAAGCAAACACCATGGAACACTGAATCATATTCACTCCTTGTATATAGCAGGGCAGAATAACACCAAAAAGCTTTTCTCTCCTCCACTCTTCCTTCATTTCAAGGTCTGTCTCAGTGTGTGCATACTACGTTGGTACAACCAGTCCACTCCCAAACCAACTTAGAGATTTCTTCTATTGAACATTTGAAATCTGCATCCTCTCCTACTTGCTTTCCATGATATTCATCCTCAGCACTTTGTGCTGAAGAATTGGTGCTGACAGACTGGTCTGTATATCATCATGTTCTAACTCCAGCTAGATTCTACCTGGAGCATCTGGAGTTTCATTTTAGAAGGTTTAGTTATATATGATGACCTTACAAATAAAGCGAGAGCTTTTGGGTCAAGCTCTCAAAAGCAATGATAGAAGAAACTCATTTGCTGTTACTATTTTTCAAGATACCTTTCTATACATTTAATTGATTCACTGAGTGACTACCAAGCAAAAGTAAAATCAGCTTGTGATTATACATCTGAATACAAAAACAGATTACAGATTCCAACTTTTCATTACTTGACTTCATTAAATACATTTTTCATTTAACATTAGAAATGTCTCTGGGTCTGATACTTCTAAATTCTGTGACTATGAAATCCCTTTCATATATTATCTGGATTTTAAAACCATCTCCAGCATTTTACCACTGTTGTAGTACTATCTATGCTAACAGAATTCTGTC